>NC_048299.1:251273990-251546490 GCF_013100865.1 Trachemys scripta elegans
CTTGGCAAGGGTGTACATGCCCCTTCACTCTTAGGATATGCCTCAGATGATGGCTTTGAAAACTCCTGCTGTGAATGGTCTATGGAGTGACCTCTTCACCACATTGCAGAGGGGCTTTGAACAGGGGTGGCCAAATCCACTCCATTCTTCTGCTGCCGGTTGTCTGAGTTCTGGCAGGATCTTGGGTATATTCCCATCCAGAATTTGTTCTCAGGGAAGTTCACCCCTACCAGAATTGCAATGTACTGAAACAATTTCAGACTTTTATTTTCCTTTCACTATAATGTCCAAGTTTAGTATATATGGTACCATCTGAAGAAGTGGGTTTTTTTACCCACAAAAGCTTATGCCCAAATAAATCTGTTAGTCTTTAAGGTGCCACTGGACTCCTTGTTTTTGAGGATACAGACTAACACGGCTACCCCCTGATATATGGTACCATAGTAAGTCAGTTCTGGGGATGCAGCTCTCATATCACAACCTAGTCACACACATAGAAAGGGTAACCATTTTCAACGTTACTTAAATTATGTTCCTTTGAATGTGTTTAGACTCACAAACTGGGCACACTTGCTGTGGATGTCCTGTTTGCGCTAACTAAATTACATATGGTGAATAGTGCCTAAAGCATTAGACATTGTCACAGCCACTGAGTGTATTCCTATAATACATTCAGTTATCCATTTTAGTATATTGGAATTGTATTTCACTAATTTAAGACATCATTAGACTAATAAAAGAAGCCTGTTATTTTAATATCCTCTGTTTGAGAGACTCTCTCTATAATGTCAGAGTTAATTCCTCAGATTTGGGGAGGAACTTGATTTGTTTTATGCCTCTGTTTTTCTTATTATTTTTCATTCTGAGTAAATCTCTTCTAAAGACACTAATGAAATCACATCTCTTGCAAAAATGTATTAGCAGTCTATCCTCTGCACTAGACATCCTACTATGTTGTTGCCTATTGGCCCAAGCAGATAGCAAATATTTGGGGCCTTGCTGGGTTGTTACCATCAGAAGGGAAAATTGATTCTATAAGTCAGGTATTTCTTGGATGTAATCCTGTTTATTTATACAGTCCTGTTTACCGGCACATAGCAGGAACAAATATCAGGCAGCTTTCTTGTTCGGAAAAACCAAGCCTACTTTCTAGCCAGTACTCTGCCCCAAAAAAGTCTCTCTTTTGGCTTCCTCGAAGGGCACAATCACACTGCTTCTCTTGCTTTCTGGTCATCTCCGCTTCTGACACACCCAGATACACACGCCATCAATCAATGCTCCAGCCCTGGCATTTGCAGTCAGTCCCAGAGAAACCCCTCATTTTCCTTGAGCTAGTTCTTATTCAGACCATCCCACAAGGTTCAGTACCATGGGCAGTAGCTTCTACTCTCTAAACAAAGGGACATTTAATTGCTCCCTTATTGCACCTGAATGAAAGGTGGCTATCACATCCATCAACTTCAGCAAGGTCTTTGATTGTTCATAGATCAAAGCCACCTGCTGGCAGCCACCAACAGAACATTACTAAACACAGACTAGGATATTAATCACTGCTCTAAAGATGCTATAAACATTTCTGGTGGTATCCCCTGAAAATGTTTTGATTTTTTCCTCCTGCTAAAAGGATACATTTCTCAGTAGTTATCAATATTTTTTAAAATGAGGCCATTACATTTATCTGAGCAGGTATTATCAACTCCTAATTAGGCAATGGCTACTATAGCACCTGCCTCTTAAAATATTAACATCTGGCTGGAACTTGAAATAATTTAGGTAATACAAATTATTTTTAACTTGTGTGTCAAATATTTATTTTTAAAGACTATTTAGGATAAAAATCTTATATTCCATCTGTCATAGTATACTATTCTACTTATTATTTGCCTAGCATCCGTAGGATAGGAACTTTGAAACCAAGAATATGTTGTAGGCAGAATAGTCCAGGATACCACCCTCCATTACCCACTTATTACATTTTCAAGCTAGCACCTTCACGCTTTCTGCCACGAAGCCCCTCACACTTGACAGGAGCTCCCTGGAAACATCCACAAAACTAACTCATTATCCTCCTTCCAATCTCTTCTTATAATTCTCCTTTTCTGTGATGCGTACAAAAATGTAACAATAGCTAGGCTGCTGTTGTGTTAAAACCACAGCCTATCCTGTGACCAATAGTGTCACATTGTTTCCTTGTACTCCCCCAAGGCTGGCTGGCTGACTGTTTCCAACTGTTCCCATTTTGTCTTATACTTAGATTGTAAACTCTCTGGGGCATGGACCATCTTTTTATTCTGAGTTTACACAGCACTTAGGACTGTGAGGTCATGGTCCCGTATACATGATGGTCATACAAATTACATTATGAATGCACTGAGGATATTGTATCCTTTGAAAGGTTTTGATGGTGCTTATTTCTGGAATTACGATTAATGTTAATGTGCCCTAAATGAGAGAGAAAATAGCAAGGATTTGAGAAAAAAGAGTAAAGGGATCTTTTGGAAACCAGTTAATTCATTTCACGTAACAAGAGACACTCAGTCCTTGGCATGAATACTCTCTTATATTGGAGCCTTTCAGGGCCGCTCGCAGTGCGAAGTCCATTGGAGTCAGTGGAAGTCTTTAGACTGACTTCACTGGGCTTTGGATCAGACCTATGATACTTAAATCCTGTCAGAATACCTTTCTCATTTTTTTTCCTATTGGAAAGATTGGGGGGAAGGGGAATGTAGAATTCCTAAATATAGTACATACTAAGGCTGTCAATTAATCGCAGTTAACTCACGTGGTTAACTCAAAACAATTAATTACAATAAAAAAAATTAATCACAGTTTTAATCACACAGTTAAACAATAGAATACCTATTGAAATTTATTAAATATTTGTGGATTGTTTTTACATTTTCAAATATATTCAGTTCAATTACAACACAGAATAAAAAGTGTACAGTGCTCACTTGATATTATTTTTATTACAAATATTTGCACGGTAAAAATTATAAACAAAAGAAATAGTAATTTTTCAATTCACCTCATACAATACCATAATGCAATCTCTTTATTGTGAAAGTGCAACTTACAAATGTAGATTTTTTATTTATTTATTTAGGCTATGTAACCGCACTCAATAACAAAACAGTGTAAAACTTCAGAGCCTACAAGTCCACTCAGTTCTTCTTCTTCCGCGAATCACTAAGACAAACAAGTTTATTTACATTTACGGGAGATAATGCTGCCGGCTTTTTATTTACAATGTCACCTGAAAGTGAGAACAGGCATTTGCATGGCACTTTTGTAGCCGGCATTGCAAGGTGTTTACATGCCAGATATGCTAAACATTCGTATGCCCCTTCATGCTTCGGCCATCATTTCACTTTCACTGCAGAGTTGAAAAAACGTAAAGAAGGGACCAATATGAGATTTCTAAAGATAGCTACAGCACTCGACCCAAGGTTTAAGAATCTGAAGTGCCTTCCAAAATCTGAGAGGGACGGGGTGTGGAACATGCTTTAAGAAGTCTTAAAAGAGCAACACTCCAATGTGGAAACTACAGAACCTGAACTACCAAAAAAGAAAATCAACCTTCTTACTCAGATGACGAAAATTAACATGCGTCAGTCCACTCTGCTTTAGATCGTTATCGATCAGGGATGTCAAATTTAATTATATTATGTTCACTATTACCAAGCGGTCCAGCTATATTCACCTCTTGGACGAGGTTCTGTGCTCCACTTAGGACTAAATCAAGGATTGCCTCTCCTCTTGTGAGTTCCAGGACTAGCTACTCCAAGAAGCAGTCATTTAAGGTGTCAAGAAACTTTATCTCTGACCTGAGGTGACATGTACCCAGTCAATATGGGGATAGTTGAATTCCCCCATTATTATTGAGTTTTTTATTTTTATAGCCTCTCTAATCTCCCTGAGCATTTCACAGTCACTATCGCCATCCTGGTCAGGTGATCGGTAATATATCCCTACTGCTATATTCTTATTATTAGAGCAAGGAATTACTTGTGGGAAGAGTTCTCTGTGTGAAAGGTGCAATTCCCACACCCCTTCCCCTCCTTCAACGGGGGAATGAAGAAGTTACTCACCTTGTGCAGTAACGGTGGTTCTTTGAGATGTGTCCCCCTGTGGAGGCTCCATTGTAGGTGTGCTTGTGTCCCTGCACTGCTGATTGGAGAACTTCAGTAACAGTGTCTGTTAGGCCCCGCAGGGACAAACATCTTGAAGAATCATCGTTACTGCACAAGCTAAGTAACTGTTTTGAGGAGTAGTAGTATCCCTAGAGGTGCTCCACTGTATGTGACTCCTGAGCAGTATCACCTTCTGTAGGGCTGGGACTTCAGAGTCGGGTCAGTTACAGATGACAGCACTGTGGAGCCAAAGATGGCATCAGAAGCAGAGTCCCCAGTGATCGCATAATGTTCTGTGAAGGTGTGGACTGATGCCCATTTCACAGCTCTACAGATCTCTGAGATAGGGACATTCTTGAAGAAGGTGACGGATGAGGAGATCGACCTTGCGGAGTGTGTACGAACAGTATCTGGAGTGGTCATATTGTGACTTAGTAACATTGAGTTCAAGACTCACTTGGAAAGTCTTTGGATTGATATTGCCAAGCCCTTGGATCTTTCTGCAATGGAGAGGAAAAGTCTGGTAGACTTCCTGAAGGGCTTTGTCTTGTGTAGGTAAAAGGCTAGGACTCTTCTGACATCTACAGTATATAATCTAGCCTCTCTGTTGTCTCAGTGAGGCTTGGGATAGAAGATTGGAAGATGAATCAATTGGTTTATGTGAAACAGGGAGGTTACCTTGGGAACAAATTTTGGATGTGGCCTGAGCATAACTTTGTCCCAAAAGAATACCATTTAAGGGGAATGTGCCATCAGAGCTGTTATTTACATTATTCTTGTGACGTTGCACCCAATAATGCTTTATATAAATATGCTTATGAGTGTAAATATGATATAAATGGAATATGTTTTATGCTAGATATGCCATGTAACATATCTTTTCAAAGGTTCTGATATACTGAATATATTCATCCTATTTGTATGCATGTATCATTTTTATATCTGAAGTTATGAGTGTTGGCTCTATGCTTGTATTTAAAGTGTTTGCTGTAGGAAGCATATAAGGCAGATTTGGTCAACATAGCGTGAAGGGGTTATTCAAATAATTGGGAGTACTTAACTAGCAATGAACTTTGGGAGACGCCAATCCACATCTGAGCTTTCAGAGACAAGTAACTTGCCCAGGTGACTACAGACTCCATCTTGTTGCTATGATTTTGCACAGGAGAACAAGGGGTTTTCCCCCCACAAGACAAAGAATATAAAAGGCCCTGGAAACCCCTCCATTTTGTCTTCAGCTGGCTCAAAAGATAGCCTCTCCACACCAAAAAAATGCCTGAAAGAAACTGGAACAAAGGACAGTAACTACGAGGGTGTGAGTGATTGCTGGACCCAGACTGGGAAGGAGTCTAGTCTGTGAAATAAGCTTATTGGAACATCTTTGAGGGTGAGATTTACCTGCATTTAGTTTCCTACTGTATTAGGCTTAGACTTGAGTGTTTTTGTTTTATTTTGCTTGGTAATTTACTTTCTTCTGCCTGTTATTACTTGAAACCACTTAAATTCTACTTTTTATACTTAATAAAATCACTTTTTGCTTATTAATTAACCCACAGCAAATAATTAATACCTGGGGGAGCAAACAGCTGTGCATATCTATCAGTGTTATAGAGGGTGAACAATTTATGAGTTTACCCTGCATAAGCTTTATACAGAGTAAAACGGATTTATTTGGGGTTTGGATCCCATTGGGAACTGGGTGTCTGGATGCGAGAGACAGGAGCACTTCTTAAGCTGTCTTCAGTTAAGTCTGCAGCTTGTGGGGGACGTGGTTCAGACCTGGGTCAGTGTTTGCAGCAGGCTAGCGTATCTGGCTCAACAAGTCATGGTTCTGAAATTCCAAGCTGGCAGGGAAAACAGGCTCAGAGGTAGTCTCAGCACATCAGGAGACAGTCCCAAGGGAGTCTCTGTGACCCAACCCATCACAGTTCTCCTGGCCAAAATAATGGCTATCAGGAAGGCCATTTTCATCCAGAGGTAAGTGACCAAACAGATGGCCCTGGGTTGAAAGGGGGGCCTAGTCAGTCCCTTCAGTACGAGGTTTAAGTCCCATGTGAGAGGAGGTAGCTGAGGTTGTGGGAAGAGCGTTACAATACCCTTAAGAATACAACAGTGATACTGGGTCAGACCAAAGGTCCATCTAGCCCAGTATCCTGTCCTCCAACAGTGGCCAATTCCAGGTGCCCCAGAGGGAATGAACAGAACAGGTAATCATCTAGTGATCCATCACCTATCACTCATTCCCAGCTTCTGGCAAACAGAAGCTAGGGACATCATCCCTGCCCATCCTGACTAATAGCCATTGATGGACACATCCTTCATGAATTTATCTAGTTCTTTTTTGAAGCCTGTTACAGTCTTGGCCTTCACAACATGCTCTGGCAAGGAGTTCCAAAGGTTGACTGTGCATTATGTGAAAAACTTCCTTTTGTTTGTTTTAAACCTGCTACCTATTAATTTCATAAGGTGGCCCCTAGTTCTTGTGTTATGAGAAGGCATAAATAACACTTCCTTATTTACTTTCTCCACATCAGTCATGATTTTATAGAGACCTCAATCATATCCTCCCTTAGTCGTCTCTTTTTCAACCTGAAAAGTCCTGGTCTTATTAATCTCTCCTCATACGGAAGCCGTTCCACACCTCTAATAATTTTTTTGCCCTTTTCCGAACTTTTTCCCATTCCAATATATCTTTTTTGAGATGGGGCGGCCATATCTGCACACAGTATTCAAGATGTGGGCGTAACATGGATTTATATAGAGGCAATATGATATTCTCTGTCTTATCTATCCCTTTCTTAATGATTCCCAACATTCTGTTCGCTTTTTTGACTGATGCTGCACATTGAGTGGATATTTTCAGAGAACTATCCACAGTGACTCCAAGATCTCTTTGTTGAGTGGTAACAGCTAATTCAGACCCCATCATTTTACATGTCTAATTTGGATTATGTTTTCCAATGTGCATTACTTTGCATTTATCAACATTGAATTTCATCTGCCGTTTTGTCGCCCAGTCACCTAGTTTTGAAAGATCCTTTTGTAGTTCTTTGCAGCCTGCCTGGGACTTAATTATCTTGAGTAGTTTTGTGTCATCTAAAAATTTTGTCACCTCACTGTTTTACCCCTTTTCCATAATCATTCATGAATATGTTGAACAGGACTGGTCCCAGTACAGACCCCTGGGGGATACCAATATTCACCTCTCTCCATTCTGAAAACTCACCATTTATTCCTACCCTTTATTTCCTATCTTTTAACCAGTTACCAATCCATGAGAGGACCTTCCCTCTACCCCATGACAGCTTACTTTGCTTAAGAGCCTTTGGTGAGGGACCTTGTGAAAGCCTTTTTGAAAATCTAAGTTCACTATATCCACTGAATCCCCCTTGTCCACATGCTTGTTGACCCCTCAAAGAATTCTAGTAGATTGGTGAGGCATGATTTCCCTTACAAAAACCATATTGACTCTTCCACAACAAATTCTGTTCATCTATGTGTCTGATAATTTTGGTTCCATAAGGAATCTTTTGCTGGTTGGGTGTGACAGCAATGAGTACCACTCCATTGGATGGTGGAAGGCTGTTATAGCCACTAGATGGACTCTAAGAGAGTTTATGAACAACCCTGATCTTTTTAGTGCCAGTGCATAGTGTAGGATGTGTGGAAGAGTCACGGATATTGGGGAGATTTGTTGGGAGTTACACCAAATCCAAAATCTGGGCCATTTTTGCAGGTAAATACACCAGGTTGAGGATTTTCTGCTGTATACCACCACCTCTTGCACCTCCGTTGAACAGGAGCTCTCTAGATGGTGGAACCAAGAAGGAGCCATGCCTTAAGGCAGAGAATCACCCGGTTGGGATGTAAGGTATGTCCTCTGTTCTGCAAGGGAAGATGAGGAGTGACCAGGAGAGAGCTCGGTGGGCACATTACAAGTTGTGACAGGTAAGAGTACCAGGTCTGTCTTGGCCATATTGGAGTGATCAGAATGCGTGCGCCATCTCTTTTTGTCTTCAGTAGGACCTTTAATAGGAGGGGGAAAGGAGGGAAGGTGTAAAAGAGGTCCCCACCCCAGGGGAGGAGGGGAGCATTGCCTAGGGAGTGATGTCCTATCTCCACTCCGGAGCAGTAGCGTGGACATTTCTTGTTCAGGTATGATGTGAACAAGTCTGTGGTTGGTGTTCCCCACTGCCTGAATAGATTGTGAAGTACTACTGGATCTAGCTCCCATTCATGGTCATGGAGGAATTTGCAACTGAGACTGTCCGCCATCAAGTTCTATGTATCCAGGAGGTAGGCTGCTGAGAGTGTGATATTGTGGGAGATACACCAGTTCCACAGTCTCCTCGTTTCCACCGGGGGGGGGGGGGGGGGGGGAAAGAGACTGGGCTCCTCCTTGTCGATTTATGTAGAATATACAGGCAACATTTTCTGTTAGGTTTCAGAGTAGCAGCCGTGTTAGTCTGTATCCGCAAAAAGAACAGGAGTACTTGTGGCACCTTAGAGACTAGTCTCTAAGGTGCCACAAGTACTCCTGTTCCATTTTCTGTTAGGACTTTCATGTGTTAGGACTCTGATCAGTGGGAGGAAATGGGCACAGGCATTCTTGACCACCCTTAGCTCATTTTTACATAAACATTTTTGTAGTTTTTCAAAAAATTGTTTTTTCCTTTAAACTTGACCCATGAAAGAAAACTTTAAGGTCTCAAAGTAGCTCACCCAGCTGATGTTGCACTCAACACTAGAGACAACAGAGACAGAATTTGACAAGCAGCATCGCAGCCTGTTCTTTTGTTGATACGCACCTCATTGAAGATCATGGGATCAAAGAAAGGGAACTATTTATAGGAGAATGACTGCACTGCACCTTTCAGTGGGGAGGGAGAGGGGGCATTGTTCAGCTTGTTGGGGAAGACTGAACAGTGTGTGGGGGGTAAGAAGTCAGAAGCTGTTGCAAAAGGGGAAATGGGTCAATGCTGACTCATCCCCTGGGACGGGAAGGTTGAAAAGTGGCAAGCCTGGGCAGCAGAAGCCCTTTTTCCATGGAGCAGGGGAGGTAGCACCGAGCCTCTGAGCTTTAGATAGCAAAATACCAAGTTTGGTCAAGGCCAGCTGTGAGCATTGCACTAGCCACCCCCTTTCAGTGGAGCTGGGAAGGAATATTTCCCTCACCATCAGATCGGCCTCGGTGGTGTGTGTTTGTGGGGGAGGAGTGGGTGTTTCACCTTCCCGACAGCGGGTTAGGGGCGGGATATGAAGGGCAGTAGATTCTACCTCCCAATTCATTACATAAGCATGAGGTGGAGGTCCAGTGCAGGTACTCCACAGGGAAGGGATACAGTGACCGGATAAATGGCTTGGTAAGGGACTTGAAAAGAAGGTACTGGTTAAAGGAACAAAAAGGGGATGTGGGTGTTCAGGGCTCCTATGAACAGTACAGCAGGGAGCCCACCCCACTTTCTTATAAACCACCGTAACCCTCGAGGGTTGGATGGATGGTAAAGTCCCAGCAAGGGGTTGGTGGGAGGTCCTGGATGGAAAAAAAAGAGGAGCTGGTGGAAGCCCCCCAGGTAGATATTGAATGAACATGGGGTTATCTGCACTGTACCATTTTATCAGGTGAGTAGTCCCAGACTACTCTGGGACTTGATGTGGTTTTAATCAGGTTTAAAACCTGATTAAAACCACATCAAGTGTCTCCTGTCTTCCTTTCGCTGTAGCCAGACATCTCCAACACAGCATTTCTTTTATGAGATGGAACAACAAAACTGTTCACAAAGGTCATCATAATAGGGAGAATATTTTTAGAGATGACCATTTTTCGTCTGATAGGAAGAAAAATGTTGGCCATTTACCGGATGTTTACAAAAAAATTCCAATTTAATCTCTAGTTTAAAAATGCTTTAATTATACAATCATGCTTTTTAAAAAAATTGTATTATCAAACAGGGATGATTTATGTAATCTGGATTGCTCTACAGCTAGTATTTTGGATTGTAATTATACAGAATGAAGCAGTGGCTTAGTTTTAATTAATTTCTCAAGGGAAAACTTAAAACCACAAGAAACAATGGGATACAGGAAAAAGTAAGAATGGGGAATCCAGTCCTGCAAAGCCTTACTCCGCTCAGTAAGCCCTGGTCTACACTATGGGGTAAGGTCAAATTTAGCCGCATTAGGTCGATTTAAAAAAGAATGCGTCCACCCAACCAACCCCGCTCCGTCGACCTAAAGGGCTCTTAAAATCGACTTCTGTACTCCTCCCCGGCAAGGGAAGTAGTGCTAAAATCGACTTTGCTAGGTCAAATTTGGGGTAGTGCGGACGCAAATCGACAGTATTGGGCTCCGGGAACTATCCCATAGTGAGCCGCTCTGGACAGCACTTTGAACTCCAATGCACTAGCCAGGTACACAGGAAAAGCCCCAGGAACTTTTGAATTTCATTTCCCTGTTTGGTCAGCGTGGCGAACTCAGCAGCACAGGTGACCATGCAGTCCCCCTACACTCCCACTATCACCTTCGTCCCTGAAGTTATTGTAGATTAGAAGGCGAAAAAAACACACTTGCGATGACATGTTTTCCGAGCTCATGCAGTCCTCCCACACTGATAGGGCACAGCTTAATGCATGGAGGCATTCAGTGGCAGAGGCCAGGAAAGAATTAAGTGAGCGCGAAGAGCAGAGGCAGGACGCAATGCTGAGGCTAATGGGGGAGCAAATGGACATGATAAAGCATCTGTTGGGGGAGCAAACGGACATGATGAAGTGTCTGTTGAAGCTGCAGGAAAGCCAAGAAGAGCACAGACCCCCGCTGCATCCACTGAATAACCACCTACCCTTCTCCCCATGTTCCATAGCCTCCTCACCCAGATGCCCAAGAACGCGGGGGATGGGGTGGGGGAAGACTTCAGGCACCCAGCCATTCCACTCCAGAGGACGGCTCAAGCAACAGAAGGTTGTCATTCAAACAGTTTGATTTTTAGTGTGGGTACAATAAGCAATGTGGCCTTGTCCTTCCCTCCTCCCCCACCTGGGCTACCTTGTCTGTTATCTCATTTTTTTTTAAATGAATAAAGAAAGAATGCATGGTTTCAAAACAATAGTTATTTTATTTAGAAGGGGGGAGAGTGGTTGGTTTACAGGGAATTAAGATCAACAAAGGGGGTGGGTTTGCATCAAGGAGAAAAACACACAACTGTCACACCGAAGCATGGCCAGTCATGAAACTGGTTTTCAAAGCCTCTGTGATGCGCAGCACGTCTTGCTGTGCTCTTCTAATCACCCTGGTGTCTGGCACAAAACAATTGTCTGCTGTTGCTTTCACGGAGGGAGGGGCAACTGACGACATGTACCCAAAACTACCCACGACAATGTTTTTGCCCCATCAGGCATTGGGAGCTTAACCCAGAATTCCAATGGGCAGCGGAGACTGTGGGATAGCTACCCACAGTGCACCACTCCGTAAGTCGATGCTAGCCACAGTAGTGAGGACGCACTCCGCCAACTGAATGCGCTTAGTATGGACATATGCAATAGACTGTATAAAATCGATTTCTAAAAATGGACCTAATTTCGTAGTGTAGACATACCCTAAGACTTGTGGGATCAGGCTCTGATTTTATCATAGGTCTGAATTTTATAAGCGGTTCTACATAGGTGAACTTTTGTGCCTGTGAGAAACTGCTTGCATGACTGGGTGCCCTATTGAATAGTCTTTGTTCTGTACCAAGGTTATTGACACAAGCTTATTACTAGTAAGAGCAATAAGGCCTGAAGAAATCACTTGTTAACCACCTCTCCTCCCACTCACCCATGCTTATTCAAATTCCAAAACTACACATGCCTCCGCTTTAAAAATAGTCAATGTAAATTGAGAACTTTTCTTACAAAAACCACCTACTAGATATTGATTTATTTCCTTTTTTTAATCTACCAAGATCGGAATGATTTTTTCCTCTGCATCTTTGGTATCATCTGTGAGCACTAGTTACAAGTTTGCCAATTTTCTCTCCAGGTGCATGTGTACTAGCAGTTCAGTGGAGGTTTGTATCACAGCCATATCAACTTAGCGACTATGGACGTGCCCTAAGCAAGAGCAGGAATTACTCAAGAATCAGCATCTCCAGTATGGTATTGATGTCATGTGACCAGAACAACCTTGCTAGCTCAGTTTGTGAATATGTTTAGGTTGGCATAAATCCACCCTTTTCATGTTACATGGGCTGCTTCTGTAAGGCCACATAAGTAATCTGTTGAATTAGCTGTCTATTCACTTATACAGTTATTTTAATAAATATTTATTTTTATTTATTACTGCAATAGAAGTAGGTATACACATATTGTCTCCTCTTCTGCAGAACAATATGATCTGACTAGAATATGACTAGCAACATGTGCTTTGAGATTCTTATATATAAGGTGTTACCATAGTGAAATATTATATGGGACCTCAAGACCGTGTCTTTATCTCACTCCTCCAGAGTCCATGGCTTCTAAAACTTTGCTATAGCCTCTGTAGTATACTAGTATAACCCAGGCAGTATGGCTCTCTATCCCTCCTTTTAGTTGACAGTCCACCTAAAGAGATTTGCGTCTGCTGTAACCTTGAGCTACTGAACCTATTTTTTTAGCTCAGGCACTATAAGCTCACACTTTTAGACCCAGAAGTCCTGATTGAATGCTTGGTGCAGTCAACCCCCCCCAGGGCATGTAGGTCCCACTTGTAACCATCATTCCTGACTCAGGTAGTGGCAGCAGAGATTTAACCCATGCATGACATCTGGATTGAAAAGCAGGTGATTGCTGCCTGAGCTAGAGCTCAACGGTTGCAGCAGACAAGCTTCTGTATGTGATCTAGTCACCAGAAGGCGACAGAACCACACTATTTGCTTGGATTACATTAAGCACATTCTAGTTAAGTTTGCAGAGATCTCCATGTCTTCCACTTCATCAGGCAGCATCAAAAAAGAGACAACCCTGTGTCCATGTCTGAAGCAAAAATCAGGAATAGACCCCAGAGAAAGAAATATTTACACCTCATTAAAAAACAATAAAGAACATAAATTATGCACACAAACACTGGTTTCAACCATCAATATCTGAAGACAGGATGTTCAACTGTTTACTCTTCAGCCATCTGAAATTTCCACTAAGCTTACAGGTAGAATATAGCTGCAATGGATTTGGGTAGAAGAGGTGTCTCCTGAAAAGGTCTGCTTTAGGCACATGTCCATATGACTAGCAGGAAACGGATCAGAAGCAAAGAACAGCCTCATTAGACAAGCAGGAGTGAGACTGGCAATTGGGTGAAGAGCAGGAACTAAGTAGATCAGTGGTGGGCAACCTGCGGCCGGTGGGCTGCATGCAGTCAATCAGGGTAATCTCATTGTGGGCCACGAGACATTTTGCTGATGTTGACCATCCGCAGGCACGGCCCCCTGTGGCTCCCAGTGGCCGCGGTTCACCATTCCCAGCCAACGGGAGCTGCGGGAAGCAGCAGCCAGCACGTCCCTGCGGCCCGCAGCTTCCATTCACCGGGAATGGCAAACTGCGGCCACTGGGAGCTACGGGGGGCCATGCCTGCAAACGGTCAACAGCAAAATGTCTCGTGGCCCGCAATCAGATTACCCTGACGGGCCATAGATTGCCCACCATTGAAGTAGAGGGTCCATGCAGCAAGCACAGGCTAATGAGATGGTTCCAAGTCTTCCACGGAGGTCAAAGATTCCGTGACTTTCCAGGACCTCTGGCGCAAGTGACCGCACGGTCACCTGAGCGGCACCGACAGGGACCCGGGTGGCTACCCTTGCCCCACGCCCCCCCAGGACCTAAAATTTAGTCACGGATATTTATAGTACAAGTCATGGACAGGTCATGGGCCATTAATTTTTGTTTATTACCCGTGACCTATCCGTGACTTAATAAAAATACCCATGACTAAATTGCAGCCTTACTAATGAGTATATCACTTTGCTTTGCTCACTAGCTACTCTCTGAATGAGTCAATTTATGATTTTGATAGTTGATGCTCTCAATGAGCAGGTCCCAGACTCTCCCTTCTATGATCATGACCTCCAGAGACAATTCCAAGGCATAAATGAATTCAAAAACATGGATGAGATTAGCAACACATCAAAAATTCTGGAAATTGAGGTAGAGGAGCGTAAAAGCATATCTGGCAATATCAAAATGTTTTGTGAATTTAAGTTTTGCCAAATTGTTTTGACCAAAAAGCTAGAAATTTTCAGAAAACATCCAAATACTTTGGCATATTTGAAATGAAACATTTTTAGTTCAAAACAAATTGTTTTAGAAATTGCCTTCAGTTTTATTTAACAATTCAAAAATATTTGAAAAAAATGCTTGAAATCAAAATGAAATGTTTTGTTTTGAAGTTTGTTCAATCTGAAATAATTCATCAAAAAGTAAAAAAAAATTCAATTTGACCCAGAACACTTTTTTCAAATTTTTAGAATGGCCAATAAATAAAAAAAAAAAAAAAAATCAGTTATTTGCACAGCTCTAACTTAGACCATTTTGCATTTACATTATCTAAGACTGATACAACTCACAAGCGTATAAAGAAATCTAGATAGTCAAGCCATGCATATGGAAAGCTGAAAGTATGAAAATCATATCCAACCCAGAGAAAAAGGGTAGAGCACAAGAAAACAGAAGATGACTCCAAGTTGAGGCAGCCACAAAAGCATTCCAAGAGATAATAGCTCCCTCCCCCTCACACACACCAAGGGGCAAACTGGTATTGCTATGAAGAGGGACAATAGGTGAGGAGACAGAAAACATTATTTGCTTCAAGTGGTGCTTACTCTCCCTCTTCAGAACTGAAAGATTCTGTTCTTACTTCATATTAGAAGCTACAGTAAATTTACAGGATTCAGCACATTACATGCTCAGGAAGTAAGACGACAGAGCAAAGTGGGTAGAGCTTATGTTTACATTGGGAAGTGCGATAGTGGAAAGTCCTCTTTCCAGGTAGGTAGAATCATAGCATAACAATGCTGCTTTTATTCTAGAAGGCAGAAGAGGACTGATATTCTAGCTTTAAATTACTCTTAGAAGTATTACTGAGTTTAACTCAAATCCAATTCCATAATCCTCCAGAAGTTTCACTGTACCTTCCTGTAGAATACGAAGCCTCAGTTGACATTCTGCCTAAAGGTAGGTGTCATGTCAGGTATGGAATATAGGCAACATACTCTAGGGTTGTCCGACAGTTTGTACCATTCAGGAACGTGCTTTTAATAATCTCTTGTCTTGTACCCATAATCCATAGTTCTATCTGATGATGTGACTATTTGCAATATAAAAAGAAATAAATAGCTAGAAATAGAATTTCCATGTTTCCAGAGATGGATGCAAAAATATATTTGATCTTATACCAAGTGGAACTTGCAGCCTATTGTAAAAAGGTAGTCAACATTTAAATTTTAATTTAAAAATCTGGAAAATGGAACTATATTGTAGCAAATTTGATCTTGTAGCAAATTTTTTAAACACGTAACTACTCAAATTATAAAGCTACAAAGACAGTTAAAAGTACCCAATTTTATTCAACTCATTATGTATTGCAAATTCCCAGAATTAGCTCTTTGAGAAAAGGTACATAATATATTTATCTTCTCCTCTCAAATGAAAATTTGATATTCCCCCCCCTCAGAACTGTTTCAGTAGAAGCCGGAGTCTTGAGTAGCCCAGTTAGGTGCCTAAAAATATATAAAACAAAAAATTAAGGACCAGTAGGAAAAGAGGAAGCCGTTTGTTTACATGAACCACTGAAAAGTTAACAGCATATACTTATTTGTAATAACTTTTTTAAATAACCTATTCATAAAGTTAGATGGTTGCTTCTGTAAATACCACCCACCAGGAATCAGTTTAATAATTAGTCGTCAAGTCATAATACATGGATAAATGAACTGCTTAAACATTTATCAGCACCACAGTGTTTAATAGTGATTCACTTCTCCATACAATATTTTTAAAGTTAAAGTAAACCCGTTGTGACATTCTTGTTCTATTAACACAGTTACATTGCCAAAGATTTTTCCTTGGTTCAGAAAGGCAGGAAACGGAAAGTATTTCTGAACCGTCCTGAAGGGTCTCAAGGTAACAAATAATTTGGCACTATTTACAAAATTGTGTTACTTGACCTTTTACACGATTTTCTACAGTATTAAACAAATCTACCTTAATTTGTCAGAATGGTCCCTTCAGTATATTTTCAGCCTTAGTGACAAATGCCAATTAAAATTTTAATATTTTGTATTTTTTTAGCTTTAGTAGGAATTTTGGAAAAATCTGTTTATCTATGGGTTTTCTCCAGAACATAACTATATCATGTAAGAATGTCCCAAGTAAATTAAAATCAATATAGCACGATCCCTGGTGGACCTCATTGAGTCTTCTGCTTTTCTCTCTTCCTTCAACATAAGAGGCTTGGGAGCATAGACACTGACTTCCTCCTTTCCCCGGGGGTGCTCAAGGAAGTTTTTGTAAAATGTAGGAGACAATTTCCTGGTGCAAGTGCTGGAGGAACCAACTAGGGGCAGAGCTCTTCTTGACCTGTTGCTCACAAACCGGGAAGAATTAGTAGGGGAAGCAAAAGTGGATGGGAACCTGGGAGGCAGTGACCATGAGACGGTCTAGTTCAGGATTCTGACACAAGGAAGAAAGGAGAGCAGCAGAATATGGACCCTGGACTTCAGAAAAGCAGACTGTGACTCCCTCAGGAAACTGATGGGCAGGATCCCCTGGGAGAATAACATGAGGGGGAAAGGAGTCCAGGAGAGCTGTCTGTATTTTAAAGAATCCTTATTGAGGTTGCAGGAACAAACCATCCCGATGTGTAGAAAGAATAGTAAATATGGCAGGCGACCAGCTTGGCTTAACAGTGAAATCCTTGCTGATCTTAAACACAAAAAAGAAGTGGAAGCTTGGACAAATGACCAGGGAGAAGTATAAAAATATTGCTTAGGCATGCAGGAGTGAAATCAGGAAGGTCAAATCAATTTGGAGTTGCAGCTAGCAAGATATGTTAAGAGTAACAAGAAGGGTTTCTTCAGGTAAGTTAGCAACAAGAAGAAAGTCAAGGAAAGTGTGGGCCCCTTACTGAATGAGGGAGGCAACCTAGTGACAGAGGATGTGGAAAAAGCTAATGTACTCAATGCTTTTTTTGCCTCTAACTTCACGAACAAGGTCAGCTCCCAGACTGCTGCACTGGGCAGCACAGCATGGGGAGGAGGTGACCAACCCTCTGTGGAGAAAGAAGTGGTTCAGGACTATTTAGAAAAGCTGGACAAGCACAAGTCCATGGGGCTGGATGCGCTGCATCAGAGAGTGCTAAAGGAGTTGGCGGATGTGATTGCAGAGCCATTGGCCATTATTTCTGAAAACTCCTGGCGATCGGGGGAGGTCCTGGATGACTGGAAAAAGGCTAATGTAGTGCCCATCTTTAAAAAAGGGAAGGAGGAGGATCTGGGGAACTACAGGCCATTCAGCCTCATCTTAGTCCCTGGAAAAATCATGGAGCAGGTCCTCAAGGAATCAATTCTGAAGCACTTAGAGGAGAGGAAAGTGATCAGGAACAGTCAGCATGGATTCATCAAGGGCAAGTCATGCCTGACTAACCAAATTGCCTTCTATGACAAGATAACTGGCTCTGTGGATGAGGGGAAAGCAGTGGACGTGTTATTCCTTGACTTTAGCAAAGCTTTTGATACAGTCTCCCACAGTATTTTTGCCAGCAAGTTAAAGTAGTATGGGCTGGATAAATGGACTATAAGGTGGACAGAAAGCTGGCTAGATCGCCGGGTTCAACGGGTAGTGATCAATGGCTCCATGTCTAGTTGGCAGCCGGTATCAAGTGGAGTGCCCCAAGGGTTGGTCCTGGGGCCGGTTTTGTTCAATATCTTCATTAATGATCTAGAGGATGGTGTGGAGTGCACCCTCAGCAAGTTTGCAGAAGACACTAAACTGGGAGGAGTGGTAGATACGCTGGAGGGTAGAGATAGGATACAGAGGGATCTAAACAAATTAGAGGATTGGGCCAAAAGAAATCTGATGAGGTTCAAAAAGGACAAGTGCAAAGTCCTGCACTTAGGACGGAAGAATCCCATGCACTGCTACAGACTAGGGACCGAATGGCTAGGCAGTAGTTCTGCAGAAAAAGACCTAGGGGTTACAGTGGATGAGAAGCTGGATATAAGTCAACAGTGTGCCCTTGTTGCCAAGAAGGCTAATGGCATTTTGGGCTGTATAAGTAGGGGCATTGCCAGCAGATCGATGGACATGATCATTGCCCTATATTCGACATTGGTGAGGCCTTATCTGGAGTACTGTGTCCAGTTTTGGGCCCCACACTACAAGAAGGATGTGGAAAAATTGGAAAGAATCCAGCGGAGGGCAATAAAAATGATTAGGGGGACACATGACTTATGAGGAGAGTCTGAGGAACTGGGATTATTTAGTCTGCAGAAGAGAAGAATGAGGGGAGAGATTTGATAGCTGCTTTCAACTACCTGAAAGGGGGGTTCCAAAGAGGATGGATCTAGACAGTTCTCAGTGGTACCAGATGACAGAACAAGGAGTAATGGTCTCAAGTTGCAGTGGGGGTGGGGGGTTTAGGTTAGATATTAGAAAAACTTTTTCACTAGGAGGGTGGTGAGGCACTGGAATGGTTTACCTAGGGAGGTGGTGCAATCTCCTTCCTTAGAGGTTTTTAAGGTCAGGCTTGACAAAGCCCTGGCTGGGACGATTTAGTTGGGGATTGGTCCTGCTTTGAGCACAACGTTGGACTAGATGACCTGCTGAGGTCCTTTCCAACCCTGATATTCTATGATTCTAACTCCCACTCAGCCCCAGGCCCCACCCCTTCCCCCAAGGCCCCACACCCGCCAGTTGACTGCAGTGGATGGGAGGTGCTGGGAGGGAGAGGGAGGAGTTGATCGGCGGGGCCACTGGCAGGTGGTGTGTGGGGAGGGGGGAAATGGGAAGAAAGCTGGCTGCCGGTGGATGTTAGGCACCCGGTAATTTTTTTAGGTGGGCTGGAGCACCTATGGAGGCGGTGCCTATGCTTGGGAGGTCAAGAGAGTGTCAAGATAGTTAAGCCTATCAATAAAACCTCTAGTCCTTAATTAAACTGATTCAGACTGAGTCCTAGAATTTTACACAACCATTCAATTTCCACGTTTTAACATCAGTCTCATTTTTTCTTCAGGTGCATGGTTGCCCACAGATTAAGGGAGGTTTGTATTCCAACCATATCAATTTAGGGTATGTCTACACACTGCAGTCTGACACCTGTGGCTGGCCCGCAACAGCTGACTTGACCCTCCCACCTTGCAAGGTCCTAGAGCACGGGCTCCAACCAGAGCCTGGACTTCTATATTGCAAATAAGCAGACCTCTAGCCTGAGCCCAAGTCAGCTAGCATGGGCCAGCCGTGGGTTTTTAATTGTAGTGTAGATATACCTTGAGTGACTAAAGTGTCCACCAAGCAAAAGCAAGAGTTACTAAAGAACTGGCATCTCCAGTATGATAGCAAATAATATCACACAACCAGGATGACATTGCTAACTCAGTGTATAAATATATTTAGGTTAGCATAAATCCACCCTTTTTCATGTGAGATAGATGCTTCTGTAATGCCACATCAGGAATCAATTTATAGGGGAATAGGCAATTCATTAAAGTACAAGAGGGCATTGTTAAATGAGGACGAGAACCAAAACAGAGACTGGAAAGAGGGATATGGAACTATGTGAGGGGTGAAAGGAAGAGCTAGAAGAATAAAGTAGGGATATCAGATGAAAGAAAGCAGGAACTATTGCCCACTTGTAAACTCATGGCAACAAAATAAATTCCTTTCAATTTAATTCCAGTGCCACAGAGCAGTTAAAAACGTCCCTGAGGGAGTGAGAAGCAAAAATTATATAGTGTGTGTTTGTTTAGTAGCAATAACAAAAGTCTGTAGTCTTCTCTCCAAGTTAAATGAGGATATGGAAATACAGACACATGTAACTGGTACTTACCTCAGCCCTACTGCTCTGGTTCAATTTTTTCTCAGTGTTCATAGCCAGCATCTGACTCCGGAAAGACAGGCTTTTGGTCTTTTCTATCACTTGTTGGTAGGGTGAGACCGCATTGTTACCCATAACTACATGGCCCTAGAAATTAAATCGAAAAAAACAGCTCATGAGGAATCATACTTTAATTTACCAAATATGCAAAAACATTTAACTACTCAAAAGTGATAAGAAATGCCAAAATTAAGGTTGTACACAATTAACTCTGCCCCAACGCACACATGTTCAAGTGGAGAGTATTTCTCAGATCCAAAGCAGGTTTAATACAATTGTCTAAATCATTTTTTTTGTTCTTGTATACTTACACTAGAGAGTTGTACAATTCACTGCTTATGTAGGCCAAGTTCATCGCACTCATCAGGTACTACTTACACCATTTCGTTCTACCCACAAGCTCTTTTGTCCCACTCTCACCCATCCCCCTCTATTTCAGAGCTGCTGGCATGGTGGTAGATGTATGTGGGGGAGGGAGAAATGGAGAGAGCGCCCCTCCCATGGAGAGGAGCGTTTGCAAGGAGTCGCCAAAATAGAAGGGAATAAGGAGGTAGGCAAAAGAGCTCTGGGCCAGCTTTTCAAATCCTCAGCACCCATCATAATTGTGACCAGATTATCAAAAGACCTCAGCTCTCATTTAGGCACCCAAATAAGGGCCAGATTTTCAAAGTCACTCAGCATCCAGAAGCTTCTTAGTGGGATTGTGACATCAAAGGCAAATCAGCCAATCAGCCTGAGTTTAGTGGAAATCCGCTTTTCCTGTTTTTACCAAAAAATCAACAGGGATTGATACCCATTGATATCAAATTCTGGAACTGATTAGATATGTTTTACACAAATTATCACACTACAACAGACAAACAGAGAAATGCCATTAAGTGCAGGACCTCATTTCACATGACCAACTATTTTAAAATTTCACTCATAGTCCAGTTAACTATAAAGGATTAAACAAGATTATACTCACAGTGGCTTGTATCCAAGATTACAAAAAAAAAAAAAAATGTATGATTTACAACTGAGACTATGTAACCTTAACCATACCATGACAGACAGGCTTAACTCCTGCTCTCAAACTAGTATTAATGACCTTTATACCTGTTACAACAGCTATCTGTGCAGTGCCAAAATGGGGTAAAGGAAGAACACCACACTTCAGAATCAATAGAATAAAAAATATGTAAAGGTATATTAGTATTACAAATACTGCCAGCAACTAGTATGAAAGAAAATTAGGATCAAACAAATCAAGCTGGACTCTTCTAACACAATGAAGTACAAAACTTACCAATTTTGAATCTAACTTGGCATCCAGTCTTGCATTTCGAATTAGATTGACAATCCATCGTTCAGCTTCTTCAGGGGTCATATTTAGTTTATCTGCCAGCATACTGATGAAAGGAAAAAAACAGACTGCTCTCAAAAGACAGAAATAATTATCACCTCTCATGTTACAGTGTAATACTTGTCATGTCAAGCACCCTGGGTCACTTAACAGTGATCAGGTAAGCTGACAATTTCAGTAACAACAAGAAGTTGCAAATTAGCTAAAACACTTATCGTGCGCTAAATTGTGTGTGTTTGGGAAGCATGTTTTCATCTGACTTTGAAATAATTTCATATACCACAGGTTTTGAAATAAGAGTGTAGTCGTAACTTTCTACCGTATGCACAAGCAATTACACAAAATCTAAGCAGGCGTATACTCAACCAGACGCAAGCACAGTGCTATGAATTAAACTATACTATTTTACATGTCTGTCTCTAGATAATTAATTTTCAGCATTCTGGCATGAAACTGAATTATCTAAGATTTTTATGTGCACACCAACTGGATCCAATTTATGAAATAGTGTGGAATATATTATTGTGTAGAACTAAGAAATGCTAGAACAGATTTTTTTTTTTTTTTTTAAACTTTTAGCCATGCATCTTCCTCTCAATGGCACAAAAGTTAGAGCAGATCAAAGGCTGAATTTGCACCAGCTGCCTATGGCCCCAAAGAGCCTTCTTAGCAGCTGGGGATTGCTATAGACTAGGGATGCTCTGACCACATCGTTATGCCAGTTGCAGAGGAAGGGGTAGTGTAGGAACTACAGCAGGTCTATGGCATATAAGCAACCTGTTACCAGGTAAATCAGTTTTGTGGCAACTCCGTCCCATAGAATGATCCAAACACACCTGAGAAGATGGCTCACAGTATGCAAAATTAACCACCAAATTATAGCCACGTTCTTAATGAAGAGGACCTCTTCTTTAGGAGAGGATCAACATACAGTAGCCAAGAGAGTGAACCTGAACAATTTGAAAATCTTGATTGGCTTGTGAGGTTTCTGATTGACAGCAATCAAATATTGCATATGACAGAGTGTGTGCGATGCAAAAATAATCTAAACAGTAAATTCAACAAAAATACAGAAATACCTACCACCAACCCTGCCTCCTCAAAGAAATAAAATAATGATTTTTAACTGATTAAGACACACGCAGGGCTAAGACTCCCTTGCTTTATGGTTCCCTCACTCATACCATTCAGGACACAGTCAACTGTACTCAGGAATAGAAATAAATACACAGGAAAAATGTATAGCAGACTGCCCCATACAACCAACTCAACACTTACTGACATGCTACGATTACTGCCATCACATTCACTGTAAGTTGAAAGCCCCTAAGTTTGACACCTTAGAAGCCAAGAATGATACATGCTGTAATAAATAATTTAATATACTATTTCAAATCTGATTTTACATTTCACACGCTTAGTCATCCATATGTCATTTCAAAAATGGAAAAGGTTCAATGCTGATGAACAGTTACAAAATTTTATTAGATCATGACTATATATTCCAGAAACCAAAGGTATTAAATAAGATTAGGCGCCTAAGTAATCTCACCACAACATAAAACGGCAACTAACACTATAAAGAGACCATCTGAGCTGCTTTTCCTTTTCTTGAAGGCTGGCTGGATTTAAATACAGTTTAGATAATTGGTTCAGGGAAGTGTTTCACATTAACTCAATTAGCAATAAAGCACCACACAGCTGGCAGTTCACTTTGATGTGCTGTGTCATGACACTTGTTCCTGAACTTCAGAGGGTTTCTGATATAGATTTGTGACAATTACATCACCCTCTTGAGGTTGATACACTTTATGCCCAGATTTCTTGCAATTTCTCATTCTTCAAGGAAAAACACAACTGGGGATGTGTCTCATTTTATTTAATGGAACAGGCGCTGTTTTGACCAGCCATAATTCCTGCAGCTGGTGTTTCCTGTGGCTTTCCAATAAACTCCCTGCATTTCCTGCTGGAGCTTGACTCATTTTGAAGGCTTATAAATCTCATGCTTCTATCAGTTTCCAGACTTGGCTAATGTCTGGTGCTTTTACCTGACGCTTCTGACCTAAAAGCAAATGGTAGCAAAATTATAGAACAGGGCCCCTCCTGGTTGTTTTACCACTTCCTGTTGCAAGCAATTCATCTTTTAATTGCCAAAAGAGTAGTCAGTAACTTTTTATGCAAGACAGTTAATAGAACTCACACTAAACATACTAACTTAAGCACAAAAGAAAAAGACAAACATGATGATGGTATTCTCTTTTGACATGTAGTGTTTACAAAATTTAAGAGGGTAAAATATGCAGTGTATTAAATAACTTACTTTGGGCCACAGTAAGATAATTCATTTTTATTTAAAAAAGTTTCTGCTGTGGAACAGATCATCAATTCACACTGACTAGGTATCTGCAATGCAGATTACCAAATATTTCAAGTTAGCAAATAACTTGAATAAAATGTCAAGGATAATACATCTCAAAGAACTTTATTTTTGTAAGGACTTGGATGGATATACTGTAGCATAGTTTAAAAGTTAGTGACATTTAGCAATAAAACCTCACTATAGCTCATATTCTGCAGACTGGAAATAACTATTAAAAATGGCACCACCATTTTCACCACTTTTTAGCAAAGGTCTAAAAGCAAACAATTAAAAAGATTGTACTGCATAAGGCCCTGATTCAGGAAAGCACTTAACTTTAAGCACATGCTGAAGTCTTTTCCTGAATCAAGATCTATATGGCAAGCAAACTGTGTGTACTTATTGTAATACAAGTTTCCTTATAAGGTCTCTTCTAGTCTTGGAATTACTATTTCTTTTGGAATCTCAGTCACTGTCCTAATAGAGCAAGGAAACAACCACACTTCAGTGAAATCAGGATATTTGTGCATAAAAATAAAAAACAAAAACACACTTCAGACCTTATCTACTACAATTTGAGACTGCTCTTTTAACAGACCAGTGCTCTTAACATGTGTGCTCGCTATCTTAGGTTTTTCTATAGCGCCCATATGCATAGTACTTAAACTATAATTTGCATTTTGCAATTCATACAATAGATGGATTTTGCAAAAATACTGAAACAAAAACCTTTTTAAATTTGTCAATACCCAGCCCTATCCTGCTCTAAGTGCTGGTGTCAACAATAGTCAAACGAAGTGGTTTAAGTGGCACATAATATTGTATATTTTCCAATTTTTAAACAGTACACGCCAAAAAGTAAAAAAAATATTTTAAGACAAGCTCTGAGAGATTTTCCAGTATCTTAATGACACCTTAATATTTACATTCCTCAGGTAAGGTCCAGGCTTTTCAATGGAGTCTCCTGACTGATGATACATTCTGTCTGTAGCTGGCTTTACTCAGAGCAGGTGCTGTCTATCTACAGTAGGCCTACCTGCCAAAGGTCCAAAACAGGATTTTTTTATTTTTTTTTATACTTACATGCTCAATGTTGTTCTTGCACTACTTATTTGAGACATTTACAAAATATATCTGATGTTGTCTTTTTGTTGTTGAAATATATTTGAAGGTCACATTTAAAAATTAAAGGTCAAAACGATACGTTCTTTTGAAGCCTGCTGCTAAATGTAAAAAAATTAAGTTTTCTTTAAAACACTAGCTTCAAAGTGTGCTTCAATGAAGCACATGCAGAAAAAGTTTCATTTAAAAAATGAAATGTATATGATTACAAATCAACATTTATATTTGATTTTCCATTAACTGCGGTATGATAACAGAAAATGCATCTGACCGCAGAATGGCTGCCAAAAACATCTAATTAGTCCAAATCATTTTTAAGCTTTATATCACATTACAGTTCTAACCTTGTCCAGAGGCATTTTACATTGAGCATTTTCAAATGTGATGTAAATTTGTAGTTCGTGTTCTAGTTTACAACTTTGTAGGCATCTGGCTCAGCAGCCTCTAAGAGAAAACAATTTGCAAGCTGCTCCTAAATAAACGTCTCAAGAAACCATAGGAAGTTAAATTCAGTGTTCTTAAAACATGCATACAATTCAAGCAAACAAGAAGATTTGCTAACAAAACCATATGTTCAAACTGATTTTTTATTTAATAATTTCTCAAGACTAAAGCACAGAATTCCTGCCCAGTGGGCACACCTCAGCAGCAGTTGCAAATGCTCATTGTAAAAGGAGTGATCATGGTGAAAGACTAAGCATATTTTTAAACGTAAACTTGAAAATTAAGATTAGCAAAAGAGGTCGGTTTTATGGCTTTCCTGAATGCATGGCTAGAGCCAATAATTCTATGGTAACTGCAGAGAATAAAGGTGAAATGAAACTAAACTGACAACAATACACCTTGCTCAATAAAAGTGCCCAGAGATTCAAAGGGGGTATTTTTCTTGATCTGATCAATTGAATTAATTCACAATTATACAGCCATCCCTGCTCTAATAAAGAGCAGAACTGAAACAAAGGTGGGTTCTAGGTTATTGTTTTTAAAAGTGCCCACAGTTGCAAGTGCTAATAAAGTTATTATAGTAAGTAACCTAATACTTAGGAAACATACATTTATATTTTCTGTATCTTTTGTATTTCAAACAAAAACTAACTTATGCATCTCTCTAGCTAAAACAGCTTCAAGACGCAAGTCTTCAGATCATTTTGGCTAATTTAAGCATCTTACAACCTCACCTCCATTTGTTCATTTTACTCTGAAGGCTTTCCCTCTATTTAAACAGTTTACAGAATTCCAGATATAGAATGAAGGATTCAAGATATTTAAAATACACAGATCAATTGAAACAGGTTTCTTTTGCAGGAAGTTTATAGTGGGGGGTGGGGCCTGGAGAGAAAATGGGGGACTAAATCACTAGTATTCAGCTCCTCTACTAAATAAAAACCAGACGTTTTAAATTAACCCACTCACATTCTGAATTAATTTAATCCATTGTTCACCATTAGGCACAATGATTGCAGGATGATTTAGGAAGTAAAATTTAAGATACAACTAACAAAGTAATTGCATCCTTTGGAAATGTCAGCTGCCCAACAGATGTAAATAATAGTTAATTTTTTAAGCAAGGCATCTATTTGTGTTTAACATATGGAAAAACAGATTTCCCATTAATTGTTTTCAAATTTGTTCTGTATAATTAAGCCATACTATCAATCAATGTGGTGCGGGTAAGTAGTTCTCAGGTCCAGGAACAGCACTGGGATTTCACTTGGAGTCATCATCCTTGGACTATAAAGTGGTCAGCCTTTCAATAAAAAAAAACCTTTAGCTGACCAATCCACGGAACTATAGAGTCTGCCATACATGAAACACATATTTCTGTAAGAAGCCCACAACCAGTTTTGTTATACTGTATGCAGAGATGAGATTTGGGCTTCAAAGTGGGAGTAGGACTAACAAATGATTACCTACCGAACAAAGCAGTGAGGTGTATGAAGAGGTGACTACCTGGGTTAACACGTGACAAGGAAATCCATGTCCAAACTCCAAAATAAAAAACTGAGTAGACTCAATTAGTCCATCTCCCCCAGCCAATAAAGGCTGCCTGGCACCATAACAAAAATGATCCTCTCTAGTTGAATTCTGAAAATTTCTCACCCTTAAGACAGCAACATGCTGGTCTTCAAGTATAAAAACATGTATATATATGTATTACAGATATACATCACAACCAATATAAAAAAAACTTAAAACTCATCTACTCACATCAAGCAGAGTCAACCATGTGTTTGTTAACTACAAGCTCAGTTTTGGTAGTGTTCTACTCAATATAGGTTTTTATATAATGCTCATCATAGTATTTGAGCAACTTCCAATAGTGCATTAACAATTTGACTACATGTCACGTTTGTTCTCTCATCCCCTTCTTGAGGGGGAGAAGTATGTGCAGTGGAGCATCATGTTTTGGTAGAGATTTAGGAGATTTGTTTTTAAATACACCTATTGCTGTGTATTTGTTAGAGAAGACATGGTCAAAGAAATGTGTCTTGCACTTGGAGTGGAAAGTGGTGAGGTTTGTGATGGTCCCCAGTTTTCGGGTGAGTTAATTTTACAGTCTCAAAGCAGCCCAAGAAAGTTCTGTCTCCTGCAAAGACGAGCTTCACCCTTTTGGAGCGCTCCATTGTGCTACAGAAACCTTCAACCATGGTTTTCATCCCAGAGTTTATGGCGATCTTTTGGATATCCTGGGCCTGAGCCATGAGGCGCTTTTAAGACCTTGAACTTGATTTGAAAGTCTATGGGAAGCAGGCATAGAGAGGATAGGACATGTCTGATAAGCTTGCAGTAGCCTGTGTTGCTAAGGAAACAATTGCAGCGTTCTGTACTAACCGGAATTTCCTAAATGCTGAAGACTTTGTGCCCAGGAAACCCAGCCAAGACATGACATAGGCATGAATGATTAAAGACAGGTCTGCCAGGATGGGAAGGAGTCTCTTGGTCAATTGAGGATGATAGAAAGAATTACTCGTGGATGCTGCCATGTAAGAGCTTAGTGTCAGCAAGAAATCCAAGAGCACATCTGAACTACAAACCAAACTAATTGTGTATGTGTACCTTTAACCAAAGGAGACTGCATTGTGGCTGCAAACTCTTCAAATGCTTTCTTCTGCCCACCATAACCTCTGTCTTGCCTGGATTCAGCTTCAACCAGCTGTTCTTCACAAATGAGCTGATCTTGTCCAAGCACTGATCCATCTTGGTAGTAGTGGCATGATCATATATAGGCTTGGAAGGATTAGATTTTTATCAATACATGTCAGGAAACTTCAATTTCATTGCCATACACAAACCAATGAAAAAAATATTTCCATCCATAATTGAAATTTAGACAGGGAAAGAAAGAAAAGTGCTGCTTGAGAACTTACTAGTTTGATTTAAGGATGTTTACACTTTGTATATTTTGATATGTGATGCTGACGATTATTGCTTTATTGTTATAAAGCTTTAACTTTTTGAATTTCAAGGTCTACAATCATTAAATAATTATGGTCTGATCCCTCCCATAATTTTGTGCAACTGAAAATTTGAATGGACAAAAATTTAAAAAAATGCTTAAAACAAACCTTGATATTATCCATCTAAATTATAAAAAAAATCCAATTCTGCCAAGTCCAGTCATATGTGGAGAAGGATAGGTAAAGCTGTGTCTCAGCTGTATGTTGTGGCACTTGCGTCTATGTCATCTGCTGAGTTCATCTAGTGGCTACATGTAGATACTGAAAAGACTGGAGAGAAACTTGACCCTTGAAAGGTCCAGAGGTAGAGGTGCAATTTCCAGTCACTAGCCATTGGGTATGCCTTCCAGCACTTAAAACACTTTAGCACACTTCCCTGGACCTCTGCCACCTCTCAGGTGAGAAAACAATATCTCATGATCAGTGTCAAATGCTGCAGAAGGTCCAGGAGTATGAGAACAGATGTTTGCCCTCTATCTGCTGATAAGAGGAGATCATCCATCAGTGCCCCTAAAACAGTTTCGGTTCCATGTCTTGGCCAGAATTCAGATTGTATCAGGTCTTTTCAATAAGCTTGCTCATGTTTGACACTGGGCAGTAATTGGCTAGAATGAACGTATTCAGAGTGGGTTTCTTCAGTGTTGGTTGGACTATTGTGTGTTTGAAGGAGAAAGGGAAGATTCCTTAACTCACTGATGCACTGGGTATTTTGGTCAGGAGTGGCACCAGAGTGGCACTACACTTTAAGAAGACATTTCTTTTGCTTTTCCAAATAAAAAAGAGGCATATGAAGAATGAACACTTTAAAATGTGAATATATAAGAGAACATAAAGGCTAGATTAAATATGACCAGCATATATCATAAAACATAAGAACATAGCCTAAGAATGGCCATACTGGGTTAGACCCAAGGTCCATCCAGCTCAGTATCCTGTCTACCGACACTGGCTAATGTTCATTCACTCTGGGGCACCTGGCATAACAGGATCTCTCCCCTGCCATCCATCTCCACCCTCTGACAAACAGAGACTAGGGACACCATTCCTTACCAGTCCTGGCTAATAGCCATTAACGGACTTAACCTCCATGATTTTATCTAGTTCTCTTTTAAACCCTGTTATAGTCCTAGTCTTCACAACCTCCTCAGAAAAGGAGTTCCACGTGTTGACTGTGCGCTGTGTGAAGAAGAACTTCCTTTTGTTTTAAACCTGCTGCCCATTAGTTCCATTTGGTGGCCCCTCGTTCTTATATCATGGGAACAAGTAAATAACTTTTCCTTATTCACTTTCTCCACGCCACTCATGATTTTATATACCTCTATCATATTCCCCCTTAGTCTCCTCTTTTCCAAGCTAAAAAGTCCTGGCCTCTTTAATCTCTCCTCATATGGGACCTGTTCCAAACCCCTAATCATTTTAGTTGCCCTTCTCTGAACCTTTTCTAATGCCAGTATATCTTTTTTGAGATGAGACGACATCTGTAGGCAGTATTCAAAATGTGGGTGTACCATGGATTTATATAAGAGCAATAAGATATTCTCCGTCTTATTCTCTATCTCTTTTTTAATTATTCCTAACATCCTGTTTGCTTTTTTGACTGCCGCTGCACACTGGGTGGACATCTTCAGAGAACTACCCACGATGACTCCAAGATCTCTTTCCTGATTAGCTGAAGCTAAATTAGCTCCCATCATACTGTATGTATAGTTGGGGTTATTTTTTCCAAAGTGCATTACTTTACATTTATCCACATTAAATTTCATTTGCCATTTTGTTGCCCAATCACTTAGTTTTGTGAGATCTTTTTGAAGTTCTTCACAGTCTGCTTTGGTCTTAACTATCTTGAGCAAGTTAGTATCATTTGCAAACTTTGCCACCTCACTGTTTACCCCTTTCTCCAGATCAGTTATGAATAAGCTGAATAGAATTGGTGCTAGGACTGACCCTTGGGGAACACCACTAGTTACCCCTCTCCACTCTGAAAACTTACCATTTATTCCTACCCTTTGTTCCTTGTCTTTTAACCAGTCCTCAATCCATGAAAGGAACTTCCCTCTTATCCCATGACAACTTAATTTACATAAGAGCCTCTGGTGAGGGACCTTGTCAAAGGCTTTCTGGAAATCTAAGTATACTATGTCCACTGGATCCCCCTTGTCCACATGTTTGTTGACCCCTTCAAAGAACTCTAATAGATTAGTAAGACATGACTTCCCTTTACAGAAACCATGTTGACTTTTGCCCAACAATTTATGTTCTTCTATGTGTCTGACCATTTTATTCTTTACTATTGTTTCAACTAATTTGCCCGGTACTGACATTAGACTTACCGGTCTGTAACTGCCAGGATCACCTCTAGAGCCCTTTTTAAATATTGGCGTTACATTAGCTATCTTCCAGTCACTGGGTACAGAAGCTGATTTAAAGGACAGGTTACAAATCAAAGTTAATAGTTCCTCAATTTCACATTTGAGTTCTTTCAGAACTCTGGGTGAATGCCATCTGGTCCCAGTGACTTGTTACTGTTAAGTTTATCAATTAATTCCAAAACTTCCTCCAGTGACATTTCAATCTGTGACAATTCCTCAGATCTGTCACCTACAAAGGACGGCTCAGGTTTAGGAATCTCCCTAACATCCTCAGCCGTGAAGACTAAAGCAAAGAATTCATTTAGTTTATTCACAATGACTTTACCATTTTTAAGTGTTCCTTTTGTATCTCGATTGTCCAGGGGGCCCACTGGTTGTTTAGGAGGCTTCCTGCTTCTGATGTACTTAAACATTTTATTATTACCTTTTGAGTTTTTGGCTAGCTATTCTTCAAACTCCTTTTTGGCTTTTCTTACTACATTTTTACACTTAATTTGGCAGTGTTTATGCTTCTTTCTATTTACCTCACTAGGATATGACATCCACTTTTTAGAAGATGCCTTTTTTTCTCTCACTGCTTCTTTTACATGGCTGTTAAGCCACCGTGGCTCTTTTTTAGTTATTTTACTGTGTTTTTTAATTTGGGGTATACATTTAAGTTGGGCCTCTATTATGGTGTCTTTGAAAAGTGTCCATGCAGCTTGCAAGGATTTCACTCTAGTCACTGTACCTTTTAATTTGTTTAACTAACCTCCTCATTTTTGCATAGCTCCCCTTTCTGAAATTAAATGCCACAGTGTTGGGCTGTTGAGGTGTTCTTCCCACCACAGGAATGGTAAATGTTGTTATATTATGGTCACTATTTCCAAGCGGTCCTGTTACAGTTACCTCTTGGACCAGATCCTGCGCTCCACTCAGGACTAAATCGAGAATTGCCTCTCTCCTTGTGGGTTCCCTTACCAGCTGCTCCAAGAAGCAGTCATTTAAAGTATCGAGAAATTTTGTCTCTGCATTTCGTCCTGAGGTGACATGTACCCAGTCAATATGAGGATAATTGAAATCCCCCACTATTACTGAGTTCTTTATTTTGATAGTCTCTCTAATCTCCCGTAGCATTTCACTGTCACTATCACTATCCTGGTCAGGTGGTCGATAATAGATCCCTACTGTTATATTCTTATTAGAGCATGGAATTACAATCCATAGAGATTCTATGGAACATGTGGATTCATTTAAGATTTTTACTTCATTTGATTCTATATTTTCTTTCACATATAGTGCCACTCCCCCCTCCCCCCACACAACCTGTTCTATCCTTCCGATATATTTTGTACTCCAGAATGATTGTGTCCCATTGATTGTCCTCACTCCAACAGGTTTCTGTGATGCCTATTATATCAATATCCTCCTTTAACACGAGGCACTCTAGTTCACCCATCTTATTATTTAAACTTCTAGCATTTGTGTACAAGCACTTTAAAAACTTGTCACTGTTTATCTGTCTGCCCTTTTCTGATGTGTCATTCTTTTTTATGTGAATGTTTCTCGTCTGATCTGGCCCATACCGTATCCTCTTCCATCCTCTCCTCCTGACTAAAACCTAAAGAATCTCTATTTATAGACTCTCCTCTAAGAGAAGTCTCTGTCCGATCCACATGCTCCTCTGCAGCAATTGGCTTTCCCCCCTATCTCAGTTTAAAAACTGCTCTGCAACCTTTTTAAGTGTCAGCAGTCTGCATCCACTTTGGTTTAGGTGGAGCCCATCCTTCCTGTATAGGCTCCCCCATCCCAAAAGTTTCCCCAGTTCCTAATAAATCTAAACCCCTCCTCTCTACACCATCGTCTCATCCATGCATTGAGACGCTGAAGCTCTGCCTGCCTACTTAGCCCTGTACGTGGAACTGGGAGCATTTCTGAGACTGCCACCATAGAGGTCCTGGATTTCAGTCTCTTTCTTAGCAGCCTAAATTTGGCCTCCAGGACGTCTCTCCTACCCTTCCCTATGTCATTGGTACCTACATGTACCACGACCACCGACTCCTCTCCAGCACTACACATTAGTCTATCTAGATGCATCGAGAGATCTGCAACCTTCGCACCAGGCAGGCAAGTCACCATACGGTTCTCCCGATCATCACAAACCCAGCTATCTATGTTTCTAATGATCGAATCTCCTGCCTAACACCTGCCTTTTCCTAATGACTGGAGTTCCCTCCCCGAGAGAGGTAACCTCAGTGCGAGAGGATATGCCATCATCATCTGAAAGGAGGGTCCCAACTATGGGAAGATTTTCCTCTGCTCCCGCTGACTGCTCTCCTTCCCTGAGCCTTTGATCCTCCTTAACAGCACAGTGGCTGTCTGACCAGAGGTGGGACAAATCTACAGTGTCCCAGAAAGCCTCATCAACATACCTCTTTGCCTCCCTTACCTCCTCCAGTTCCGCCACCCTGGCCTCCAAAGCCCGTATGCGGACTCTGAGGGCCAGGAGCTCCTTGCACCGAATGCACACATATGCCACCCGCCCACAGGCAGGTAATCATACACTGAGCGCAATAAACAGGATAGCCCCTACTCTGTTGCTGGGCTTCTGCCTGCATTCTCTCCTACATCTCACTGATTCATCAAGTGACACCTTCAGGTTCTTTAGCGCACGATTGACCAATAGTTAAATCCTTTTTATAAACGTAAATATTAAAATTATTTGAAGTATGCTAAATAAAATGTCCTTCAGAGTATCTCTAATAAGAAGAGACTCTTTACTTAGTCCTTGAACTTTGAGCTAACTTGATCCTACTAATAATCATTAAATTTAGATTTAACTAGCCTCTCTAAAGTCATCAAGAGAGCTCAACTGACACCAACATTCCGGAATAGGATTTTAAGAAATACAAAGCTAAGATCTGTCAAATGTACAACTTTTACACTATTGAAAATTTGCAGGCACTAGCAGAGCCCAACAAATTATCCTATATTTACCAGGAGCTAATCTTTAAGAGTGTAGTACTTTACAACAAGCTATTTTATTTATTTTTTCACAAGGGAATTTTGAGCACTCAAAAACTTATACTCCTACATCAGCCATAACGGATGTAAAAATACTGAAACAGGCAAAATAAAAATCCTAACTTGATACATAGCATCTAGTGCAGTTTAACAGCATTACAACTTTGCAATATGCAACATTAAGTAGGGCTGATTAAAATTCTTATGCCTAATTTATAGACAAATGAAAATCGCATCCCCACTAATCTTCTCATTCTTCATTTTAAACTTTCATCACTATCTGTTAAAGACTTTAGTCAATCTGACTAATAAGGAATCCATATGAAATAAATATTAAAGGCAGCAATTATCTGGTAAATATGAATTCCAGACATTTAAAAACACTTTCAAAATCAGTTCATGAAGACAAATTATGCTGAATAATGAAAAATAGGTAATGAAAAGCATTTAGGCAGAGACTGCTGGAATAAAAGTTACTTTTTGTCCAGGTATCTACTATAACTACAAGAACAGGAAAATGAACTTTTTGCTGACTTCATAACGTACTAAAAGAGTCTTTTGCCAATTCCATCTCAGTTGAAGTTAAACATCTTAATTGTTTCTTTAACAAAGTGACACAAAGGGATGCAGAAGCATATTTTCGGATAAGTGCTTAAATACCACTTCCATATTCTGTCTTTATCTACAGTTGAGAATTCTTCCAAGTTTCATTTTAGAGCTGCTTTTACACATTTCAGAAACACATGATATATCTCAAAGTAGTCAGCTTCATTAGCATTGTACCACTACATTAATAGTTTCTGGCAAACATTTCTCTAACAATAAACTGATTTTTAATTTATCCTGAAAATATGCTACATAAAAAATACTTGCTAGAATATATTTTGATGAAAATCTGAATCTCTTATCTAAACTCCATGAGTCTATGGATGGGAACCACATGATATTCAAAGATCGAGATTACCGGTAACATCAAACAGGACTCAACATTTATTTCTTTTTTAAATCCCCGCCACCTCCTCTTCCCCCTCTGCCCCCCGCAAAAACCTCCACAACTGTTCAAAAGCCTTAGACTACAGAGGATTTTAAAATGGTTATGGGGTACATGGTTAAGTTCCAACTACACAACAACTTGACCATACTGGCCATGACCTGGTTACAACTATGTCTAACTGCAGCCTTCTACCTCAACAGTAGTTGGAGACTAAACCAGAGCCTAAGATTAGACTCAAACCAGGAAGTGTGTGGCTAGAGATACTGGTATTACTTGAGACCCTCAAGGGAAGTTATACAATTGATATATGTAATGCTGCTGATGGTGGCAAGAGGATTTAGTGATTGTATTCATAATAAACTCCAGCAGCTCAGTGCTACAGTCTACTTGGCAATATACTACATAAAAGTTAATCATCTCAAAACAGAACTGTGCTGGAATAAACAGATCTGTTTTGCTGTGAAAGAAGTTATCTTGGTTATAACAGAGTATGGGAAATATAGTTCTGAGGTATTACTACCTCCAAAAGCTGAAAACAAAGATTCCATTAGATGAACTAATAAAAAGCTAGGCACAGTGTGTATGTAGATAGGGAAGTGAAGACAGTCAGCAGCAGGCCCAATACTGTATGTATTTCTCCAAGACTTCTATGGTGATGCTAAGAAGCACAGCTTCATTAGGATCTGCCAAATTAGAATATGCCTTCTGGGCATGCTCAGTAGTTCCCCCTCCCCAATCAACCTTTGCCCCTCCCAGAACAAGCTGAGCAAAAAAGCTACTCCACATGTAGCTAGACCTCTAAGTTTTAAAAAAACACAAAGACTGCATAGCTTTCATACAGTGACTTTCATATCAAAATTTGTTCCAGTAACAAGTAAAAGTTGGTTCCAGCTGCCAGCCCTACCAGTTCAACATGGGCTCTGAAAGCTTCAATACTGCCAAAAAAATTATTTACCTTTAGGCAGAGACCAGCTTTATAGGAGAGTTTTTCAAAAAAAGATAAATGCATGTAAAAACAGGGAATTATAAATATTTAAATATAAATGCAAAACCTATTACAAACTACAAGTGAATCTTTCCATTTGTATTTATTTTAGATAATGCTTTTCCTTTTCTCTGATAATGGTGGATTCTTATTGGAGCACAAACAGACCTCAATTGCCTAAAACATAAATTAAAGGGTTAAATTTAAAAAAAGTTAATTATTGCATGTGTTTATGGTTTTCTTACCTAATGCTGATACATTGATGAATACGACAGAAAGTCTCAAATATAAAAAGACGAGCATTCTCAATGAAATCTTCAAGACACGCCACCAAGAAAAAGTCATTCACAAGCACCTGTAAAAACAGGGGAAAAGAGAATAATGATAGAAACAATATCTAAAGTAAACGTACTCATGTAGATAGCCTCAGTAACTAAAACCAGTGATTAGTGTTGTCTGAAGTAGTTTCTGGAATATTTTAAAACATACCCAGAGCTTTACAAATTAACACAAATTTTCAGAACATAATCTGCTAAAACCCAATTATCCTGTCCGTTGTATACGTGCAATTTTTATCCAAGTCTTCATCCAGTAAGGGGATGATTAGTCCTCCAATTCTCAAGATTTTATTAAAAGCTCTCTACAACAGTAAAAACAATATATTTATTTTCTCTTCCTCACTGCAAGATTTCCACGTCCACTTTTGCAATTCTGGGAAAATATTAAGTGGACAGGACCTCAACAATTCTGCTAATGTGCATGCCAAAACAGACTAGCTCATTCTCCCACAGCTATATTGACTCTAGTGCCATCAAGAGGAAGTTCACAATTGCATGAATACAATATTCCCTTCTCCACTAACCCACAACCCCAGTAATTACACAAGCCTTAGATTTTCCATCAGATAATTATGGTAATGGGTTAAATTTGTAACTATAGGAATTTTCATCCCATCCATGTAGCAACACTGAAATTTAAGTACATTGTTTCAGGAGTTAACACCTCTTGCTCTACAGAGTAATCTGCTTTGTGAGTAATGAAGTTATTTTGTAGCTAAATATTTAAAATTACTAATACCAAATTTGGAGGAAACAAGGTAAAATAAGAACATACTGTTACAGAATCTGTACCCATTTCTCTTAACTTAAAATATTTAGAACTATGCTATTCTACAGCAGCCAAAGTTTCAGAACGGTGGATTCAATCACAGATTCATTACAATCTCTCTGATCTATGAATAATCTGCTTCAGTTATTTCTACACACAATATAAAATTTACTTTTTTTGCAATAACCTTAGCAGATACATACGTGAAAATATGCCACACACTATGTAGCTCAAAAATTACACAAACATAACATGTGCTAAATACGGATACCTACACATTAAACAGGTGGAAAAGCAAATCAAGTCACCTATCAATAGTGAAGATCTATTTCACAGTTCAATTTTAGCAACTAGCTACAAATCCCAAAAGAATACAAAATTTAATTACCGTGTGTGACAGGGTGCTGAGCAACAAGACTGCAGAATCATCCCCCTGCCACACCAGCCCCATTTAGGTGAATAAAGTACAGCTAGCTGGAAGGAACCTGCCCTAATTGGGGAATGAGAACCAGCTGCCAGCCCAAATCTATATAAGAGGCTAGGAACAAGGAAGCCAGGGTGGTGGGATGGAGGAGAGCGAGGGAGTGCAGGCAGGGAGAAAACCCTTCCCTCTTGGATTCAGACACAAGGAACCCAGAGCTGTTCATGCTGTTTGGTGAGGTGGTGGTGGGAGCACAAAGGTGTAAATAAAAACACCAGTGGTTTCAGAACCCAAGGTGACTTTATCTGAGCCTAGCAGATACAGGAGCCAGGAGGGCCAGCTGTGCTCTGTTACATCCTGGTATACTTGAGTCATGTGACTCAGAGCTTTTCAGCATGGAAATTGCGAACTTATGAACTTTTGCTTAGCCTTTTGATAAAAATGACAGTCTTTACAGGTGAAAAGCCCACAGCCAATCTCCTCTCTCTGCAGTCATCACAGATTTCTGATCATGCTCAGTAGTACACTTCTTCCTGAAAAGCCCACCTGACAATGCATTACTTGTGTGATTGATATCATCTAAGCCCCTTCTCCTATCACAGAGGCTGTTTATAAACTGGAAAATGCACTGGGCTAGAAAATGTATTATAAATATTTTAACTAGCATTAAACATGAGTGTTCCTTTATTGTTTGCAAGGGCAGTTGTGTTTAAAAATGTTAGCTAGCTGTAGTTAACTCTACACAAATTATCTATGTCCAAACTCAAGGCAAAAATAATATTTTCTAATACAAAGCATGTTCCATATATAGACAAGGCTTGAGTGGAATCTTTGTTCTATTCAGATGTTCTCTTCCCTCCACATGTTAAGCTCAGTACTGTTTTGCTCCATCAACTGCTCTCAGCCTCCTCTGATGTCCATGTTTGGTGGTCAGGAAATTTGTCAATAACTCGATCAGATTGTACTTCATGTTCTTAGCAAAAAGATTTTTTCCCAGCCTGACCAATTTGGCAGCCAAACTTACTACCTTTCACTATTTTTCTTCTTTCCTATTAATTTTGGAAGGTTTTATATGATCTACAGAGAGTGAGAGGCTAAGACAGACATCTTTGCTGCTGATAACCAGCTTGAAAACACCTCAGTAGAGCAAAAATCAAAAGCAGAGATGTTGTTGTTGAAGTTTATATTTTGCATTATTTAAATATTTTAAATACTTCTCTGTAAGAAAATCATTCCGCAATTATGGAAAGCGGACGTTCATACTACAGTGCCAAAAACTGCATGGGGTAGTGGCAGGAGGGGGGCGGGGCTAGCTTCTCTCAAAGTGGCAGGCCCATGTTTCTCTCAACCTGTACTATCTAGCAGACCTGGATGGCCTTTCACCCCATGACAAAATAGCTGTATCTGTGATAGCTGCTTCAAAAAGTGTCAAAAAATGGGTCCAAATCAGTCACAGGACTTTTCATTTAAGAAAGGTGAAAGATTATTTAACTCCAGATTCACTGAAATAATTTTTATAAGACCATGTTTAGTATATTTATGTTGCCAACATCTGAAACTTACAAAACTGTTAAGTTTACACAAGCTAAAAGTCTTACCGCTTCACACTCTCTCAGTTTTTTCTGGGCACCATCGAAGTCAAAATTAACATACAAACATTCTACAAATTCTGTAATGGGGTCCTTGTATGTGTAGGATTCCTGTCAAAGTCATTCAAGAATATTAGATAGTTCAAGTTTTTTTAAGAAATAACATTTCATAATATTCACAAAATCAATTAAGAGTATATTTTACGTTTCTTAAATGAACCAGCACTGACAATTTCCAATTTATTTCCAATTAAGATAAATATTTAAATATCTTATTTAAAAGAATACTTGTCAATTTAAAATCATTAAACAATTTTATTTAACGTAGTAACAAATTCCACCTAAGATTATTAGAAATGGAAGAACTCTTACTATTGATGCTTTGTTTATTTTTTTGCAACTGTCACACCTTGGACAATGAACATTCATTAATTTATTAACAATGCTGCAATATTGGGCTGGTAATACTTCAGTTGAAATGTTCATTAAAAAACACATTGTATTGTATTTCATTTCAAAATACCTTGTTTCTTCAAAATCTAAGTTTGGGGACAAATCTGAATTTGCTTTAGTTTCATTTCATACCATGGTTTGATACAGGATATTTGATTAGGAATGATCTCCCATTTTACAAATGAGATGCTGTGTGTAAATGTCAATCAACACCATTTTGTATTTTTAATAAACTAAATATTTTGAATTACTTTTCATATTGAAACATTACAAAAATAATTTCCCTAATTACAAGGAAATAACCTGATGACACTAGACCTGAAATTAAATCCATGACATTCATAATTCAATTATGAAACACTTTCAAATCCTTCTAAAAAAAAGTTTAACTTTTAACATAGAAAGGCACCATGCAACTTGTTTACTTGAAAAATGATACTTAAAATATTACAGACAATTGGCAGTTTAAGTGAGCAGTAACCAAGATGTACAACTTGTAATACTATATAAACAAACGTTTTCCTTCTTTGAAAGGAAGCTACTTAAATTCTCAATACTGGATGTAACAAATTATAAATCTGCTCATTTATAATCCAGTTTTGCAACTATTAAATTTTGTGAAGTACTACATTTGTTAATCAATTTATTGATGCCCATCACGTAATTAGCAAAGCCTAGAGTCCTGTGGTATTGCAATCTAAGGAAGTGGAAACTGATATATTGACCTTCAACTGTTATGATACACCTCTACCCCGATATAACGCTGTCCTTGGGAGCCCCCCCCCCCCAAATCATACTGCGTCATAGGTGAAACCGTGTTATATCTAACTTGCTTTGATCCGCCAGAGTGCGCAGCTCCCCCCAACCCAGAGAACTGCTTTACTGCGTTATATCTTAATTTATGTTATATTGGGCCGCATTATATCAGGGTAGAGGTGTAATTCTATAACCTTCAAGTGTAGTCCACCCCAGTTAGAGTTCTTCCCCATCTGTCAAAACAGGATAACTGCTTTGAAATCTACATACGAAAAGTATTATTTCAGAGCTAATATTATAAATACAGAAGTGACTTAACAGCATAAAAAGAGTGTTGGAAGATTTATTCCCTGAATGGATATTGAGAGGTTTCATTATGTATCATATGTTTTGGTTTGGCAACATCAAAATATGTTCTACTAATGTATTTTGCTTCCACCAATCTTTATTTGGTTTGAAGAAGAAATATGGATACAAAATTTCTATTCATAACAAATTGTTTCAAACAATGTCAGAATTCTTAACGTTTTTAAAATTCAATGTTGATCCTATTGTTTCATTTCTTTATGTTGCCTTATATTACAGCATCAAGATTTCAAATGTACTGGAACCCAAGGTTGAAGCTGGTTCTTAATTTCTATCAATTTGAAATGTTAACACTCTACATTAAGTTCAGTACGCACTAACATCAAATGTTTTGAAAACCTGTAATATTTAAATTTTTACATTTTGTTTTGCATAGTTAACTAAGCTTGTTTTAAGTTTAGAAAAATCAGTTATATGCCTCTATTGATTTCATTAGCACGTGTAGCACAACTATCAGACATATTAACATTATTTTCAAATGTGTCTAAAAGACAAAGATTTGTTTAACAATCAGTCATGTGGATTTGAGGTGGCATCTTTCCTATGAAAGACACAAAGGACTCCAACAATGGATCAAAACATTCCTTCAGTAAGCATCTTGATTCTTTCATTAGAAACATGGACTAAAAATATTTTGAAATGGCCACTCTGGTGCAAGCGTTGTTAGGGAAGAAGCTTGATATAAGGGATATAATGCTTTTTAGGTCAGTGTATATTGGCTCAGAGCTTGTCTACTCTTGAAAAGCTATAGCTGTACTGCTTTAGTGAAGATACTTCTTACGCCAAGAGGAGAGGTTCGCCCATCGGCATAGGTAATTCACCTCCCTGAGAGGCGGTGGCTAGGTTGACGGAAGACTATGTCTAACACCAGAGATTAAGTTAGCTTAACCACACTGGTTATGGGTGAGGGGTTTTTTACACCCCCTAACTGACATAGCTGGGTTGATCTAACTTTTTAGTGTAGACCAGGCCTCAATGGTTTACAAATTCCCTAAACTTGTTGGGCAAGCAAAGTTTCCTGTTCACTTTAACCGGAGTTGTAGTACAGGATATGTGAGAGGGAGCAACCAGAGTTGGGTCCAAAATATTTTCATGTTTATTTTTTGTCCCCTAATCGCTCAGTAAAGCTTTTCATCTTTATTTGGGAAATGAGGGAATGAGAGAAAATATAATTAGTCTTTCTTCTTACAAGTCATCCCATTTGATTTTTAAAGAGAAAATAAAACCAAAAAAGAGAAGAGTTGCACTGGAAGCAGCAAAAAGTAAAAGCACAGGATTCAAGTTTATTTTCAGAAACATTTACATACCACAAAAAACTTGAAAAGGAAAAATATTTTCTAGTAAGATCAAATATATAAAAAGGTGTTTTATTTCTTACCTGCTGGATAACCTTGACTAAATCTTTCAACACTTGCCTACGTTTTCGAACATCCTTGTTTGTTATGACTGCTGTAGTCAGATATCGAAGGATATGGGGGCACATAGTCTGTATTGCGTTAAGATACCTAAAGAAAATATTCCACTTGTAATTTTTATATATTTAATAATTAACTTTAATGGTGCAGTTTTGCATCTAAGTGACATCAGAAGATAAAAACAGTTGACAAATTTATATAATGCTGTATTATTTTCCATGTGTGTATAAATATACCAATAAAGTAGACATTTCTTTTTATTATTTAGGTTAACCGAAGTTGTCAGTTATAAAATGTTTTCAGAGAATTATGCTAAATTGAACTTCATTTCATATTATGATCATACAAGGTTGCAATTTTTCTCAATCCAAACACGCAGTGAATAAACCCACAGACGGGATTTATAAAATGGAAAGCATCCAACATACCATGTGATAGTCTTACAAAGTTAACTTATTCCCAAAACAAGTGTAAGTTAAAAAAAAAAAAAAAAGACAAAAGAAATCCCAGTCTACTAATCAGTTAAGCCTACTGCTCAGCTACCCTTTCACACCAATAAACCTTTACCAGTTTGTTTTTTCTGAACCTTATTATGAAATTTTGGCCAAGCCAATCTTATTAAACCTAAAACATGCTCTGTTGATACTGAACTGGATGGATTAACAAGTGTTAATCCAAAAATCCAATCACTGTCTTCTGATTCTTCCTCTATTTTTCACCACTGTGATGCATCAAACTGACACAACTTCCTTCATATATAGGTTTGCATTTGAAAGGCACCTCTTCAATTTTAAATGACAGGAAAGAGTAAAGAACCTAACTTTATGATCCATCAGGCATTTTCCAGCCTCATATTCCTCTTCTAGGCTCAACCTATTATGTTAGATAATTGAGATCACTCATGTGGGCCAGTGTCTGAAAACATCCATAGCTTCTTGATTTTCAACCTTCTTGTGTAGTTCCAGTTTTTTATATCAGATCAAGCTAGAACTCCAATAAGACAAGAGTAGCATCACCACACCTCTAATCTGTAGCTCCTCCAAAGCTTCCTTTATATTATTTTGGTAAATTTAGAGCCCATCTGTAGAGTTCCTTGTACAAACAGCACACTATTTTTTCATCAAAAGTACTCCTTGTGTTTAGTGCAAACTTCAACATACTGCTGGTAGTTGCATGTAAATGTAGAGAATATCTTCCTCTCAGTGCTACTGAGTCTTCAGGAAGCTGGAACATCAATCCTTTTTCAAAGGAGGAACCCTTAAGGATGATTATCAAACGTCAGGGGTTTTTTTTGGTTTTTGGTTTTTTAAACTTCACAGTGTATTTTAGGGCTGCTAAATACTACTTTAGTATTTAGTAGTTTACTACTACTACAAAAAGCTTCAGCATGCTGAAAACCTATACAACAGAAATTTAGGGGGACTGCACCTAGCAGCATTTTCATTTTATGTTGGTTGTCTGATCAAATAGCAAAGATGACCAAATTCCATAGGAATGGGCATGATATACAAAAACCTAAAAGGAATACTTTCTCTGAACTCTTGGAAAGCACGTTCAGCAACCTGCACACAATATTCTGAAATCTTTTTTTCAGATTTAGAACGGAAGGCACTAAATTAAGACAACACTTTTCCCTGCATAAATGTTTGCAGCCATTATTGGGTCATTTTGCATCACTGTTAACAGTGACTTTTAGTTCCTCCTTTAATGTTTCCTGTATTTCTTTATTTGCAGTACCTAGAAGTAGAGCTTGAATCTTTCAGGACAAATACATCCAGGGCAAAGTACTTCCGCAATTTCTTTAAATTGCTTATTTTGTGCTACAATGAAGACAATGATGTAAACAAAGTTGAATGCTGATCAAGTTCAAGCCTGTGCTGTTTAGTTTTTACAATACCATTACCAGTTATCTGATTCTTTGGGGTTGACAAATGCAGACTTGAATCAAGTGACTGTTAAGAGCTGTAAGAGACCTGGAATAGCAAATCATTATCATGGCTACACTTTTTACAAATGTAATGAAAACGTCTCACTTGCAGGATTAATCCCGATGCTCTGCTCTTCCATTTCAATAGAGTTTCATTCAATGGTACATTTGATTTTGAAGCTGAACAAGCTTTCAGCACTTTTAGAGATGGGCATGTATCTGTGCTACCTTGCTATTTTTCACCTCTTGACAACATTATAAACAATTCTGAAGTGTGTAAATGTTAGTCCATTCAACTGCTAGTTTCCTACCACTTTCTTCAATTTTAGGCATGCTAAGAAAGACAGATGCTCACCAAACATCAGCATATGAATTTAACACCCATTCAGTAGCTTTCACGTTTACAACTGTCAGAATAAGGGCCTGTCTATGTGGCGCAGCTGTAGCACTTCAGGGTAGATACTACCTATACCGGCAAGAGGAATTCTCCCGTCGACATAACTAACTCAGCACTCCAAGAAGTGGTAGCTGTGTTGATAGCAGGATTCTTCTGTCAACCTAGCACTGTCTTCACAGGGACTTAGGTTGGCTTAACTATGCAGCTCAGGGCCCTGAGCAACCTAGTTATACTGAACTAATTTTCTAGTGCAGATGAGGCCTAAGAAACTACCTGAAGAAAATTCAGCCCTTAGAAGAATGAAATACAAGGTGAGAGTTATATAGCTTTACACAGAACCACTTTATTAAATGATCTGCATGCCTTCCAGAAGTTTCTAAAATTCAGCAAACCAAGACCCCTGAATAGTTCACAACTCTTCCAATTTTCCTTCAATTTCAGGGTTCAAGACTGTTCTATAACTTTTGTTTCCTAATAGGAATAACAGGAGCTCTGATACTTTCGTTTACCTTATAAGTTTTAAGAATAGGTAATGTTTTTCTTTCAGACTAATTTTTTTAGCCTCAAAAAGCCTTCCAAATATAGTTTAATATTTATATTTCAGTTACAAGCTCAAAATATGTAAATCCACTCAGTTTTCTCTCCAAAAAACTGTTTCCCCCCACAACCCTCACATATTAACTAGTTCTGCCAGGAAGATGTACTCGTGTATGCAGTCCAGAAGTACATTCATTGCTGGAAATCAAACAAGTAAAACTTCTCTATAACTAAATCCAAAACATATAATGCAATTTAAAACAATCTAGTCAGATCTGAACATCCAGGGAAAACCATGAAAGTGATTATGCTCAAAGCTCTACCAAATAAAATAAAATTGAAAAAAATATTAAATTTCTCTAGTTTTTCAGTTATAGTAATCTTAGATGTTACTTGTAATAACAGAGCAAATGAGTTTTTAAGAAAGCTCTGTAAACTGAGGCTGGTGTGCTGATGAATGCATCATATCAAACAGGGAGGCTGGCCGGCCAACCAAAACATTTAAGGCTGTGACTAGATTACCCAAAATAGAAGTTTTTAAATGATATTCTGGAATGCCCAGTTTAATTTTGCTATTAGAGAAAATGAGTAAACATTAGCAAAGACATAGTAATTTCTTGTTTTAACTTTTTCAGGTCACCTATGTATCAATAAAATTAGATAAATAAGATCAAAACTCCTCTAAATATTTAAAGCTTTGAAAATGACACCATTCTCATCAACCACTGATGTGTAAGACACCCACCCAAAGTCAGGAGAATTAACATAATGTGTTTAATGTTTTCAGTGTGAGAATTTGAGTGTGTCTTGTTATTTTTTGTTTGAGATGAAAACGTGGCTTGCAAACAGATGTTCAGAAACTGGAGGCTCCAAGACAGAAACTACTTCTTATAAAAAAAATAGCTTTTGATGCGCAGCTGTCATTTCTAAGCAGCATTTTAATTATACTTTATTGGTCCTTGATCAGGTAGAAGAAAATTAAAGATTTAAAACATTAATTAATTCAAGACTACCTTCTTTTACTATTTAACAAACTGAAAAGCTTTAAATTCTCCTGTAACCCAAAGAACTTCATATGAAAAGAGTTAATGCAAAACTTTCTAGAAAACTAAGTCCATTTCTTATAATGCTGTTACAAGGAAAAAGGATTAAAAATCCAATTGCTAAATAAAAAAATGTGATTGCATTGCTATGACTCAGAAAAGTAATATACAAAGAATTATGTTACAAATGCATTCTTTCAATAGCACCTGTATCTTAAGTCACTGAGACAAAGTTTCATCTCTAATTGCATCTGTTTACTTGATATCCTACATATTGTTTTACATCTTGACGAGATTCAAAAGCACAAGCTCTCTCCATTTTTAAATTCAGAGTGAAATTGGGCAATGTTATCAGTGCATATGATGTAACCAATTTAAAAATGCACTGTCATTCTACATTTATATTACAGGAGCAAATATGATACTGATTAGCTGTATTTGTTATCCACAGAAAAGGAATTCTTCCTAAATTAATTATCCCTTTGTTGCTTAATGCTCGTTTACAGTAATATTAGATTAATAAGTAACTAAGTGCATGAAGCTGGTAAACTTCACAACTGTGGAAATCTTACATGTTTCCTTACACTCTTCTCATCCCTTTACATTATTTCCTTTCATGGCTGTACAACATGATGCATTATTACTAATTTACACATTTTAGTCAAACATTGATAACTATGGTAATACAAATATTAAAATAGAAATAGAAGATAAAAAAACACAAAACTACTAACATCAATAAATACTGTAAATCACAAGACCAAAGCTAAAAATAATGTAATTGTATTTGAAAGCATCAATTCAAGTCCTCCTGATCCATAGTGATTGAAAAATGTTACCATATGATGGCTGTTTCATGGCTATAAGAGAAACTAGTTGGAGGTCTGCAGTTCATAGTGGACAGCTGTCCACATCATAAAGCCCAAACACTATTAACACAGGACACACTCTCTTCATGGTATATTTTCTCCAATTTTAATTTTTTGTTGTAATTGTTTAAGATGGAAACCAACACATTAATATTGGGATTTAAAAATTTATAAATAAGGGTTAATTTAATAGTCATTGATTAGCTTGGGCCAAAGAAGGTTTGGGATGAGTCACCTGGAGTTAAATTAGTTGACACCACCATCTTTAATTATCCCAGCTGGATTACTCCAAGACATTAAATCTGCAGTCTACATGCAAGAATGAAAACTAACAAAACCCATCTCTAAAGCCTCCTCCACAGAGCTGATGGTTAAAATGCTGGCAGTACGTCTATACTAGCTCTCCCACCATTGCTTCTACCCCAGTACATCAATGATGGGAAATTTTTAAGAAAAATGTTAATTGGATGCAGCCAAAGAGCAACAGTTTGGAGGGCCTCCTGGATAAACAATACTCCCAGTACTTGGAGAGCCAGATATTTAAGTTAATAGGTGAAAGATTTTTCACCAACCTATTAGATTGGTTGACAAAGCCTCATTTTTTCTCAGAGAGGAATAAGATAGTCCTACATAAGGGATAGCAGAATCCATTGGTCCAGGTGCTTAGAAAAGCAGGCCCATGTGAGCTCATTATGCTCAACTCGCTTCAATGGGTTCCCATCAGCTCCTGAGTGCAAATCAAGGTACTGGATTTAATCTGTAAAGTGATACACACCTTGAAAGCTGGCTAAACCCACCTTGCTCTACTACACATTCATGACATCCAAGATTACCAGAGGTGTACCAGAGCCCTTTTTCAGAACTATATCAAAATAAGTCCACACCTAAAACCAGCAATCATAGCAGTGTTTACTTGTACTGGTATAAGTTATATCAGTTTTATTATATAACCAAGATTTAATTTTATTATTTTTAAAATTGTTTTTATTGTACCAAATATGGTTACAATCTGGCAGACTGTACTAATGCTAACAGCAAATAAAACAGCATTCATTGATTCACACTGCCACTTAGGGGACCAAACCAATTCTCTCCAATATTTTATGAGCCTTTAATACTATTGACCATGAAAGTGATGTTGACTCTCACATTCTCTCAGAGATCCCAGATGGTTTTAGACAACTGATGATCTACCAAGAGGGCTTTCATGTGGACTTCCTTGGGTATGTCTACATTGCATGGGTTGGGTGGGTCAGCTGACTCGGGCTCATGGGGCTTGGAGTGCACAGCTATAAAATTGCAGTGAACATGTCCAGACCCGGACTGGAGTCCAGGCTCTGAGACCCTGCAAGCAAGCAGGGAGGGTACCAGCCCAAACATCTACACTGCAATTTTATAGTCCTGCAGCCCAAGACCTGAGAGCCTGAGACAGCTAAACCAAGCCAGCTGTGGGTCTTTTACTGCAGTGTAGACATACGTCTAAGGGCTATACGTTTTTTTCACCAATTCTTTTTTAACCTGTACAGAGCTGCAGAGGGACTTAGTGTGACTACTTGGTTTGTGATGCTTTTTACTGTGCAGAGGAGAGTTATCCAACCCAGTGAGTTGAGGGGGGGTATAGATTCTGCCTTCCCTGTGCCTAGCTGAAGAAATAATGTGTATGAGGATCAGCTGGCCTGCCACAGCAATTCTCTACTTCCCCCCCATCTATATTCTTCCCTGCTATGGGCTCTCCTGGCTCACTTGAAGCTCTTGGGCAGCAAATCTCAGAAGAGGTGCAGAGTGGCATCTGTGCTACGGAGACTAACTCCCCCCTCCAAACTGACCATTGAGCTTTTCAGGAACTGTTGGAGTGATATGAAGGCGTTCTCCAAATCCACAATTAGCCTTCCAGCTCCACCTCAATGATGTGGAATATGTGCCAAGATTCATCAGCAGCACACAGTGCTACCTATTACCCTTTTCTCCTTTTCCCTTACCATTGTTAAATATTTTTGTCCTACACCCACTTTCTGCCTCATTACAGGTTAATGTCTACGCTACAAGGAACTTACTGTGGTTGATAGAGAAAGAGATCAATAATGTTGTCTCTGCCTTTTGGGTGGTTGAAGAACACGAACAAAGACCAGTGGATGAGCCATGTTCTCTGCTGAAGAGACTGGAGTGGGGAGCTGACTGACTGAAAACAAGACAAAATAAAATTTTAAATTGGTGCAGATAAGATGCAATGAAAACATGACTATACTATGGAAGTTCTCCGTGGATCATGTCTATAACCCTCCATCTCCCCTCTATCATTCTGAATTTGGTTCATGGTTCATGGCCCTCTCTTATAGGGGGTGACGGTGGAGAACAAGTGGTTTCCCACACTGTGTTAGCCTTTCTCCCCCCTACGCCCTTACATACTGCTTTTAACACTGCAATACTCTTAGAGGGTGATAATATTGCATTATCACCCCACCCCAGGAATAAAATAAAGATTGTAAAACTTAAGTAACAGATGTGCTAGAGGAAGGGATTCAACTCCCCCACCTGCAAAAAATAATTAGTTTCAGCTCCCACCATCAGCACCACTTCATTGGCAGGTTAACTCAGCAACCTCCAGCAGACTGGCAAACCATGAAAGCTGCAAGGTAATGCCATGCACAATAGATCAGTAATCCTACTATTAAGAAGTGCCATCACAGTACTAGCATGAATATTCTTCCTTATGAAATTTCCCCTAGCCACCAAAGTCTGGCACAACCTGCTGTAACCATATAGATTCAGAAACTTTAAAAAGGGGGGTTAGAAGATGAGGAAGAGGAACCTGCCTGGCATCAGATGTCACTCACCTAGACAATGCAAAACACATTTAAAAATGTATTAAAACCTTCAAGATTTCCATTTAGAGGGTCAATCGCTTAAAAAAATAGACAGCTCTGAAATAGTTTCTCTCTCAGAATCATACAAAGGACACCGTAAATCAACCTACTCTTCCCAGGTCATTTTTTGGCAATCAGTGCCACTGTCCGAAATTGAAGTAGTAGATATCTGACAAACATTCCAGCAGCTAGATTTTCCCTCATACTAACAAGGGTAGTGACTAGAATCATGAGTGAATACTGCTCACTTCAAGAGTGAATGTTGTGGTGGAATAGTTGTAGAAACATAGCAAACTTTGTGTAGTGTCATTTCTCCATCTACACACACACACCATTTATGACCACTCCCCATTACTAAGGGCTTGTCTACACTGGCACTTTTCAGCACTACAACTTTCTCGCATGTGAAAAAACACCCTGAGCACAGCAAGTTTCAGCGGTGTAAAGCACCAGTGTAGACAGTGCACCAGCGCTGGTAGCTACGCCCCTCATGGAGAGAACTCTCTCCCAGCGCTCTGCCGCGACTACAGAAGCCACATTAAAGCACAACGTTGCCAGTGTAGACTAGCCCTAAGATACTACAGAGGAAACTACAATTTTTTCCATATTTCTCCCAACAATTAAATTAGACAAGTTTCCTGTACTCTGTCACAATTTTCATATATTTTAGTCATCACTGTTAAATAATTTCTTAAAGGAATGTGTTACCAAAGTGTTAACTGTGTTGTAGTGGAAGTCAAATTATACTATAAGAATAGTAGAGCTATTCTTCCATGCTGAAACATCTAGATGCAACTCTGCCTTAAGGAAAAATCCAAGCCCCCTTGAAGTTGCCCAATCAATCCTATCGACAAGATGGACAGCATTTTCCTAATAGCAATTCAAATACAACAGATATTCTGGTGATGATTCAAACATAACAGTGATGGATACCCACAAACTACAGGTAACATAGGTAAAATTAAGTATTGCAGATTAGGAAATCTGGCAAACTACACTATATTTTTGTCATCATTTGCAGAAATAGCACTTCCAAATAGCTCTTGAAATATTAGCGTTAGAACTACTGATTGACTGCCTTAAAGCCCAGACTCTGAGGGAGATTACAACAGCTACTTACAGGCTAATGCCAGGATCCCCTTTCTTCAAAAGACAGAAGAAACTAACTAAGCAAAGTTATGACAAATACTGAAAACAAAAATAAAGAAATTTTCTCAAATCTTTATTAGTTAGTGAACACAGATTAGTTTATACTGTTTTCAGACAGATGTTATTTTTATGTAAAATGTGGCCTTGAAAATTGTAATGAATCTTCATGCCTTATGGGGACAGGGAATAGTAAATACCATTCAGTACTCAACCAGAAAACAACTTCCACATGCTGTGATGCCCCAGCATGCATTCTTCTGATGATACCCCACCCTTAATTTAATCCTTCTGGAGGCTGCAGACATGCCTGTATGATAGGGATTTATTTTAATTTTAGTTTAATGGAAGCATCTTTCAAATTCAAACATTTTCAAATCGGATGAAAGGGAAGCATGAACAATTTCAAGGAGCAAGAGATTTTTAGCTATATGACAATTCAAATAAAATATTTTATTGCACTAATTTCAATAAATCAGTGTCTTTACAAACATTCTCCTGAAATTCATTTATTTCCTCTTTGTGGCTTAGATTTTGTACTGAAATTCCATGTATGTCTGAGTCTCCCCATTCTCTTTTCAAGGAATCTTCCAGGACCCTCGTTTATCCCTTTTGCTCTTTTCCCTTTTTTTACTCCCCCAAAAAAGCCACACTTGTGGTCTTCCCTCCAACAGATGAGGATTGGACGTGGCTTTTTTGCAAACACTTCTTGGCAAGAAGAGACTGCAAAAGAGCAATGTAAACCATAGCTTCTCCTCAGAGCAAAGTGTGAGATAGCTCCAAAAAAAGATAGCGTTTTTAAACTGGCAAGATTTTTTCATGTTTTTCTTAGTCTGGCCATCCTTTAGCTTAAATATATGAATGTACTCAAACTTTCACTCACATTATTATCTACAGTCTCTTTCAATCTTGTAAGATCTTCCATGGCTGCATCCCAGTTCTGCATTAAAATTTCAGATGCCAGTTTTCCCCAGAGTGAGCTCAAAGCATTTCTATCTGTTGATGGAACCTGTTCAAATTAGTAAACACAGTTACAATAAGCACAATAATTTAACACTTTTACTTGGTCAAATGTATTAGATACCTGCTGGTACTATTTTTAAAATATAAAATTCCATACACTCACTTGGCCTAAGTTTTTCTAAATAAAAAAATTGGTGAATAAAAAAACAGCGCGCACCCCCTAAGGGGGCACGGAGAAACATTCATGTGGGTGCAGATGGGGGCTGGGCCAGTCCCCATGGGGGGGTGGAGAGCGAGCACCACCGAGCTCCACTCCTGGCCCTGCACCCAGGGCCCCGGCCACAGCTCCACTCCCGGCCCAAGCCCCCCTTACCCTTGTCCACTTCCCACCCTCCTGGAGTCACGGCCCCATTCCCGGCCCTGACTTCAGGGGAGGGAGGGGCGCAAGGTAAAAAGTTTGGGGACCACTGAGCTAAAACCATTTCAGGACTAGCAAAACTATTAAACTATATTAAATCTGCTCCTTATAAAACAGAAAAGTTTGGATAAAAAAAAAAAAACACACACCACCACAAAAAACAAAAACAAAAAAATCAAGATTCCAGGCACACAGTGATGGTACCCAAACTGACAGCAAAACAGAAAAAGAATTGAAATGGTTGACGACCACTTGGCACTTTAATAACTTTAGCTCCAAATGTTTGGTGCCATACAGAGCTGCTCGTGCAGTCTTAACAAGCAATGCTTTTAGAAGAGGTTCCCAAAACTCAATGGTCCCTAGAGAATTACATCCCACAAGTGAGAATATGCAAAGACCACCTCAAAGAGGTAGAAAATCCTTTCAGATAAAAGTATGTGGCAAAAGAAACATGTCCTACTAAATTAGGCAGTATGTCCTTGAACATATCCAACCCCCCTAAAAGCTATTTTTCACAGAGCAGATCACCAAGTCTGTTTCAAGTAAGGGTAGTTCTGGGGTCAATCAGGTTTGGTTTATACAACACTGAACTACACTAGGTCATTCAGAGTGTCAAATTCTAATCTCAGATCATAGTTACAATGGTTCTTTCATAGCTTATGTTTCACTAACCATTACTTTAAATGAATCTTCTCCCACCAAAAAGAGTAACGTAAGTATCCGCTCAAGATACTAACATACCGGAAGCATGCATTATTTTTACTAAAACTGCTTTTAAGAGTAATTTTTAAGAACCAATATAGCTTTTTTTTTTTTTTTTTTTTTAAAAACATGCTCAAATTCTGAAACAGAGAAGATTTAGTACAACTGCTCATGATGCCCATAGCATCTCTATCAAACAAAAACAAAAAATAGTTCTTCACCTCATTGAATAGGTTATTGTATACAAAGGTTTAATGAGTAATGGTTCACATAAGATTCCTCTTGTCAAAAGCTATCGCAATACTAAAATAAGTTCTCCCCACTCTTTCAGCCTTATTTTGGTAAACGAACATTGTATTATTGTTGTGAAAATCTATTAGTTATTCGCTTTGGAACCCACTTAATGTCTAATTGTAGCCAATTAACAGAATAAGCAGAACCACTGAATTTAATCCAAAAGATTAAATAAAATATAGAATATAGTAAAAAGAAATATAGATTAACGGCAAGAAACAAAATACAGAAAATATACACAATTACTAGGAATTACTTTGCAAATACCATTCATACATTCTAAAAAGGGACATAATGTTATTAGAATTACACATGTTCCAAGTGCCAATGTGAAAAGCTTTTTGCTGCACTTTGGCAGGAATTTTTTGCTGCTAAGGTTCATGTGCACTATTTGGCTCAACTCCATGTCATTACAGTTGGCTCTTCATAGAGAACTGCTTTCAGTGATGGATGTGCTAGAATAGTTTCAATATCTGGATTTTCCAGCAGTTACCTTAAATTTCCATTTGCTAGAAAAACAGCACAGTCACTCACTGATCAGCAACAATAAATTTACTGTGCTGGGATTCTAACAAGACACTAAATCTTCATTCTCAAAATTCACTCCCAGCATTAACAAATGATATGAATAACCAACTCTTTTCATGTAGTTGTAATGAAACCATGGCTCTGGTTCTACAATCCTTGTTTAAGCTGTTAACATTTCTAAAGCACAACTTTTACTCTTCTAAATCCTCCATAATATTCAAGGGAAGACAGATGGAATTCTTGATAGGAAGCTGTAAGTTCAGCATTACCACTGATTACCTTCAATTTACCTGTAAACTTTTCACCACCACTTTTTGTGCACAGGAATTAGATTGCAAATGCTTATTCTTAGCGGTTACAGTTTATAATATTCTTCCAGTTTAGATTTATAGGAAGAAACAGGAAGTACCTAATACAGTTAGTTACAACTTTTACAAATTTTAAAATTTAAATTAGAACAAAAATTAGCACTTGAAAATTTTGCTAAAATTGTTCATTTTTAACATTGCAATTCTAAAGATCATAGTGAGGTATGATAAGACTAAACAAACATACAAACTAGGTTTTGGTCTATTCATGCATATGCCATACTGAGAAACGTTTCTGTTTCACTTTTCCATTCTTGAAATTAGGCAGGTGTTTTACATTTACTTCTAGCAGAGGAGAATTCTTGTAAACAGAATGCTCTATTTGATCTCAAGAACAGAACCGACGAAACTAACAAAATGGCAGGCGCATTCATGTCAACCCGAATAGACAAAATCCTGGATTTTGTTATTGGAGAGCATCCATGAAAAGACAATTGTAATGCAAATAAGCTTGACTCTGTCTTAAAGAAAAATTAAATTTTCACAAGTTTAGTGATTGAAAAGTTTTTTCCAACAGTTACTATGCAATATCATATTATTTGTGAATGACTGACCGTACTCTTGGTATTGTGCAAGATACAAATGAAAACATGTTCCCTGACAAAAGGATCCTGCAATCTAAATAGATTACTGTACACAGACCAGAGTTTTCCCCTATAATCACAAACAGAATATAAAACTGTTAGCAAATAACTAATTAGAATCATTAATTCTGAGCTTGTGTATCTTTTCAGTATTCCTCTTGTATTGAATAATTGTCTCAGGAAGTTTATAAATCAGGATATTTAAGAATTTTTACAGAAAACAAAGTGGCCTAAATACTTAAGAAAAAAACAACTACTTACCAAAACCCTAAAAAAGTAGAGATATTCTGCAGCTCCTGAATAGTTGCCACATTCATACTGGAACTTTGCATACCTGTAGAGTGTGTCTAGGTACTCCTGTCTAAACTGAGAAAGAATACAAAATGTTTGTCTTCATTATGAAAGAGATGGTATAGCAATGGGTTGTGAAATGACTCAATAGTGGGTAGAGTCACATTTAATTACAGATATGTAAGTAGCCTGTAAAGAACTTCAGGGTCTTTGGATGATAAGTGCAATGATAGCAGTGACCAGACAAACTAAAACAATTACTTCATCCTTTATTAATTCTGCTGAATACAGTAACACTAATGTCAGAAGAAAGTACTACAATATTTAAGCATAACCACAAGTTTTAAAGATGCAGTTAATATCCAGATTTCCTTGCTTTTATAAGTTTGTAACATATTTAGTTCAATTTAAGCTTTTAAACATTTTCATGCAAGTGCACATCAGCTACATTTAAACTACACAGATAGGCCAGGTGCCATGTTCTTGGTATTGCAAGACTGTTGGATTGAATATAATTTAGCCTGTTACTTTTACATATTTTAAAATGTAAAAATAAAATAAAAAAAACTTACACCATGCTTGTCAGCTAGATAATCAAAGAGCATTCGACCATCTCTGTAACAAAAATAAAGATCTGTAAAACATCAGTTTTAAACTGACCATCACAAGTTAATGTGTAATACTAAAAGCTATTAAAAGGAACACACAAGTCTCTTTTTTTAAACTTTCCCTGAGTATCCCTATGACTTTTTAAAAAAAAATCTGTTCCTGCATGAAAGGCCCACACAAACCAAGGGGACTGAGTATACAGAATAAATTGTGAATCCGAATAGCCATGATGTGCTGTCAAATGAACTAAAGAATTTAGCATTCACTATAACAACTCTGGATATTCTTGTTCTTCATATAAATATCCAATCCCTCTAAATATTGATAAGTTCTTGGGATGAAGTCCCAGAACCACTGAACTCAGTTGCAAAACTACCACGGACTAGAGTGGAGCCATTCACCTTTGGACTCAAATTACATCCTATGTCAACTGAGTTCTATCCAATCATGCAGCTGGTGAAAAAATATTTCCCTTTGGTCAGTTTTGAATTTGCCACCTTTCCATTTCACTGAGTGTCCCCTTGTTATGCAACAGAGAGAACAGAAGCACCCAAGCTTCATTCTCTACCATTCATGATTTTATAAGCTTTTATCATGTCCCCTCTTATTAATCTGATTTCTTAGGTAAACCACCCTAATCTTTTCAACTGTTCTACAAAGGAGAGATTTTCCATGCCCCTCGTCTATCTCTCATATCACCTTTCTCGGAACCCCCTCGTTTCCACCAATTTACCAAGAAGAGATGTAAGGCTTACTGGTCATCCCCAGATCACCCTGAGAACTATGTTTTTTATATATAGGTACAACATTTGGTACCCTCCAATACGGTAGCTGTTCTTAATGGGATTGTATATTTTTGCTAGCTGGTCACATGTGTCATACTTCAGAGTTTTCAGAACTCTAATATATACCTTCTGGGTCTGGTAACTTGTTAAATTTATCAATTTGTTCCATCACTTCTACTTCTGACACCTCAATCTCTGAAAGCACTTCATTTTTATTACCAGAAAAGAGCAGGTTCAATGTAGTCACCTTCCTGCAATACCCTCTGCAGTAAAGAGTGATGCAGAGAAACAGCTTAGCTTCTCAGCAAGTTATTACAAGGTGAGAAAAATGGACTTGCATTTTTTAAGGAGCACTAATGTGCACTGCCCTAGTGTCACTGTTAGCTGAAAAAACAATCATGCTGTTAAGAAACAATCCACTGCATACTAAGAACTTGGGTGTGGGGGAGTTTTGCATGCAAATCAATCATCAATAACGATATTATACTGCATTTATGAAATTACAAAAGGATCTTAAAGCACTTTATAGACAAATTAATCTTCACTCAGGATGTCTACCAATTTACAAATTTGAGACCACCAGTACTTTTCAAAGATCTCCAGGAAACTATAAACAAGCCAAGGACTTTTTACTATCTTTGGTGTTGTACCAGAAATTAGCAATGACTTGTTCAGAGCAAATACAGTTTGGCGAGAAATAGATTAAAAAAAAATTAACTCAAACTATATACAAAGACTTACTCAAAAGGTCAAATATATATTAACATCTTAAAAGCTGAAAAAAATAAAGATACGGAATTGATCAAAACTGTACAGTTATTGATACTTCATTTACAAGAGCAATGGGGATAAGGATAATTGACTTAGCTGTGAATTTTCATTCTAGGGTCCTCCACGTCAGACAGTCTTGACAACGGATCCCTATTCCCACAGCAACTGGAAACAGGCAGATTTTTGTTCCAAGCCTGATTTTAGGACAGTCCGTCAGGATGAACTCTTCCGAACAATAATATTTTTCAGCTTTGGAAATGTACTATATAAAAATTTAATATTGATATTCAACTCAAACGATTTGCAGCAGCACACTGACATGAAATGTAGGGATTTCTCAGAGGAACACCCTCCGCCTTTCAAACGCGAGCAACAGCTAAAAAAAAACCACTGGATATAATGCAGTCCTCTGCGGGAGAGTTGGACTGTGACACGGAAGATCCTAGAATGAAAATTCACAGACAAAACAGGATTTTCCTTCAGTTCCCTCCACATCAGACAGTCTTTACAGTGCACTGTATAAAGTCATAAATAATCCACTGGGAGGGAGAATTCAATTTACCAAGTAGAACTGAAAGGAGCGTAAGGGCTATTGGGGCACCCTGTTCCATTACATCTTTCTCCCAAACACTGCCATGTTTCTAAAGATTGGTATCAATGGTGGCGGGCCCTACGTAACATAATGAGAAGATTGGCCAGACAAGGGTAGTACCCCTTTCACATGAAGGGAGGGATCACATGGCATTCGTTAATATCCATGCAGAATTTACAAGTCCAAAAGGGATGTACTCTACTGAAAATGTTTCTTATTGTAGCAGAAGCTGACATTCATGTGACTCAACCCAATTATATCCTTAATAGATCTCTAAGAGGTTTATTTTCATATTCTGAAATTCGGGGAACAATGCTGTAATGATAGCATTAGAGTATTTCCCCTGGAATATCATCACCTCCTTGTTGAGAGACCCGAGATATAAAATGGGCTGTATACCATTATTTCTCTTTGTACCACAAATAATAATGTGCCCTTTTCAAAATCTCTCTCTCCACATGAAATCGGTTCTAGTTCTCCAGTGTGTAGGAGATGGACTACTGAATCGTTCTCTTCTGATACAAAGGTTCTTCTTGCGCATGGTTTATTTTAATTTACTTTTAGGAAAAGGATAATCTTGTTCCTGGGACAATGTGTGAGTTCTGTTGAATATCCTTCCCTGATTGTGTCAAGCACCCATTTGCTTGGGTAGTTTACTCCCATGGGGAGGGGAGAGCAACCCCAACTTTGGAAATTCAAGAGAAACTTTAGGGGTTAGATGGTTTTCCAGAGAACCCAGCCTTGATATTCCAACTCTGAGAAAAATGAGCAATAGCTTCCTCCTAATGTGCAATCTTTATACTGGAACCTGGAAGAAAAATGGCTTCAAAGGGAACAAAGAGATAAGGTTGTCTTAAGACACCCTCACTGGAAGGAGGGAGGGACTTAATCCCATGTCTAAAACATCAGTGCTCAATGACTGCTTTGTCTCTACACTCCCCAAAGAGCTCATCAACAAAATATTTGGAAGGATATCAGGTGATATTCTGCAATTCTGGTTTCTTACCATGGCACAACAGGTGTCCCCAGAACAAGCCTTTGGAAGTTTGAATGTCAGCACATCTTAGGTGATGCATCAGTCCTGGAAAGTTGCTAATGAAATCTCATTAAAGGTAGATTTTATGTAATTTATTTATTTAGGTATATGCTCAACAATGGCCTCCCAGTTGAACAAAGATCTCCACGATAAGAGAATACAGACAAGAGAATATTCTCAAGGCTCATGTGCATGTATTAAAGTTTAGCCTGAGTGATAATCTTATTTCTCCAGTCTGTGGGTTTGGCAGGAATACTCTTGTCAGCTGGTATGATTATGCCCTTTACCAAGGATGCTGCAGCAGGCAGAGAGTAGTAAAGAAGACCTTTTAGTCCAAGGAATTTTCACTTCACCTTACTCACACCCTCAAACCAGGTGAGGAAAAATTAAAGCTCTCCTTCCATTTGCAAGCTTTAAAAAAAAAAAACATAAAAAAAAAAAAAAAAAAACAAAAACGGTCTTTCATTCTCTAAAAAAACATATGCACCTGTAAAGTTAGACACTCATTTGTGCTTAATTCTGGGAAGATTAGCCAAGTCTGAGGTACCATGCTCAAAACCCCAGTTTTAGAGATTTCTCCTTCGTTTAACTGATTGCGAGCAACATATTCAACAGTCCCTGGGCCAAACCCCTGAGACAAAAGGTAAGGCAATCTTGTGAGGGGGAGTGTGCTTTACCTGGGAGTCTGAAACAACAGTCTGCAGGCATGTGTCCTGCATGCCTCCCTAAGGAAAACAGCCACTTGATGGCCTCCTGTAGGACCCCTGGAGCCTGGAAGGGGAAAGGAGGTAAGTCCATCTTTCAGGGAAGGGGAGTGACGGCACAGACTGAGCAAGCTACAGCCACTGGAGACAACTGAGTCATTTGTATCAGAGGTCACAGCAACTTATGGAGCTGAGCCCTCACAAGTAAAAACAGCTTGTGGGAGAGAGGGTGCACTCTGGGGCCTTCTCAACTGCCTCAGCACAAATCTTGTCTACATGCTGGCTTGGAGCAAGAATTTCTTCCTTCTGTGAGCTTCAGTGATTAAGGAAAGCTCCAGTGAAACTTTCCTGATTGCTCTGCAAGCTATGGGAACAGGGATCCAATATGTAGGTGAGAAGCAGGGAGGGGTTTAAAAATATACCCTGGTTCAATGCCACTGATTCCTGCCTGGTATCAGGGAAAGGAGCTTTCGGGTGGCCTGCTCAACCATCTAAGCATAGACGTCACCCACATGGTAGCTGAGGGCCGAGTTTGTGCGGCCTACTGTCTGTCTAGGAGAGGTGTTCTTCAAATCCTCCTCAGAAAGCCAGAAGAATATTTTTTGAAGTTTAGCAATTTTTGAGAAGAAAAACATCAAAACTGATGAAGAAACAGACATTTTGTTAAAAAAACCTGTGGAAGCTCTGCTACAAAGATCTGGAAACTGCCATGTGCGCTACTTGGAGAAGAAAATTTTGGAGAGTTCCTCCTGAAATGTGGTCCTAACCCCAGGCTCAAAGCAAAGATCTGGTCTGCCTACAGATCTCACGGAGATGAGAAACACCCCACTGTGAAGACTGAGACATGGAAGGAACGGAGAATAATTAAAAAGTTTCAGTTGATAAAGAGTGTTAAAAACTTCAATACAGAGGAAAAAGATTAACGATTTCACTTATGAGTTTTCATTCAAAAATGGGGATCAGATTTTTTTTTTTTTAATAAAAATTAAGTCCTAAACCAGTCTCACTGTGTAGTCTCAGAGACTGAACTAAGCAGTTTTACATATTAAAAATTCATTGCCTCGCCAAGTCACTAAGTAAATATAGTTTGCCATCTACTATATGAAGATATTTATCTGGGAAGAATAAAGCTGTCATAGATTCAGTCTACAAGTTACTCCCTTATGGGAAAAAGCTTTGTTATGCATCTCCTATGCTAACCTGGGAAGCATAAGGCACTCAAGGTCCTGGAAGGCTACTCCAATCCCATATACCCATGCTAATATATCCACCGGACCCTTGCTAGCATGTGCGTCTATATATAGCACGAATTCACATATAACACGGTCGTGGCCATGGATCCCAAATTTAATTAATTTAATTGCAATTCATTTTAACGCAATCCCCGCGTTAACGCAGTACCGTGCATGGATCCCAAATCCCACATTCTAGCGAGGGTCCAGTGTACTTCAAAATTGAGACTTGGAGTAATTAAATAGCCCTGATCACTTCAGCATCCACAAGGTAACAAGGGCATCCCCTGAGTTCCCTCAAAGATATCTCCCTTGTTTGGCCAAACTTTCAGATTTATGAAAGCTCAACACTCTCCCCATCTTGAATGCTCATAACATCATGATTCTTCTTTACATGAGAAGTTCCACCAGTTCAAAGTACAGCAGCGAATGACAGCAGTGAATGTCAACAGTGCCATATACTATAAGAAAAACACATATCTAGTGGGTGGGCTGTATCCCTGTATGAAACAAGAAAACTCCCCTTAGTTGCACCTGACAATTTTGAAGCCTAAACTACAAGAGCAGACCCTTCACAACGATGTGTGAAACACAACAGTATATTTTTACATCATATTAAGGAAATACCGATGTAAAAAATAATAAAATCTGATATATGCACCAATTCAGTACACTGTACTGAATTCCACAAGAGGAAGGATGACAATATTACATTTTAGCATACAGTTTGTAAGACCATTAGCCAAGTAGAACATATATGCATTTATCCATCCTGGGAGCTTCAACAACTTATGTCACAGTACACTGAGGTTTTCAGGTAGGTAAAACGAGCCTTCAGGCACTGGCAAGTATCCCTTGTGTGGCTTTCCAGGATACATAGGGTTTGATTCTCAACTACGCCTAAAGCCAGCAGGAAATTAGACATAGCAGACCTTTGATCCACCACATCCCCTTGCCTCCCCTCACACAGGAGGTGGTAGAGTTCTCACACAGATTCCTCCTAGACAAGGGAAGTTTTCCAGCATAAATATCTGGCTGCTTTCAATTCACTTTGTGCCAACCTTAAACGTCTAGGCAACAGACCTTGAAAAACATAATTCATTCTGAATCCCCAACTTATTGAGTGTTAACTGATCTCAGTAAGGCATTTTGTGTAACTGACTAAATCAAACTACAAGTCAGAAGAGTTCGCAAAGCTCCAAGAAGCAAGTATCTGCATGCTGTTCTAAAGATCTCATTTTACTACTAGTAGGAAAGTTTGCCCTATTGTATGTGGCGTGAACTGCTCTTTCTAGCTCAAAAACAAGTATATTAAGTGTCTTGAGATAAATTAAAAGGTTCTGTTCCTATTGTGCACCTTGCCACAAAATCTCAGGGAGGAGGCTGCCTGAACCTGTGGCTCTCAAGGCCACACTTGTATATACTCTTGTAAGCATCTTCTAACAGTATCTTGTTCTTGTACCAATACTTAATCATAGATACCTGTCTGAACAAGAGCATCCTTAAAATATTTGTACTGTCATAAGATATCTTTCCGTCCATGCAAGAATGCATGTGTGAACTGTAAAGATAGCAAAAAGTATCCATAGATTTTCATGATGGGAATACATCATAAAGGAACATTTAAGTGGTCAGCTGCCCTGGTGACCTTCCAACATCTGAGGTATGCAGGAAATTCCTCAAAACAGCTCTGAAGCAGTGAGGGTCTACAGGTAATGAATTACTAGAAACAGGATTCCCTTCAAGGCAGCACAGATGTGGTGTGCAGCAACTCACAGCATATCAAGTGCAAGCGTATCAAGATGTGCAAGTAGGGAAAAAAAGAGACAGTACCATTTACCATTATAACCTCTAGTCAGCAGATTTATCAAGAAAGGAGGGTATTCCTTATACAACTTTGGAGACACGAACTCCCTAAATATGTGGTAACAGTTCACAAGTTGGGAGAGTCCTAACAGATATACACCAGGGAGCTTATCCCTACGGCTTAGTGGGAAGTCACACATGAAGCAGATTCAAATTCAACAGCAGATGTCTTAGCTGACAAATGGAAAGAAAAAAGAATGCACAAGACGACAGTTAAACAAAACAGCTATAACTGCCTGAGGTACTAATCAGCACAAAGTTATTTCCTACTATTTGTTAAACTACAAACTGAAGCAAGAAGATGTATTTAGTTAATTTAAGTCCGAGGAAAACCTCAGGACATTTCTACTTTAACTGCTTTGAGTTGATTTTATGACTGGCGCAGCAGGCATAGAAAATTATACCATCAGCAACAAAACGAAAAAAATAATGACAAGAGCCCAGAAGACCCTTTGCTGTGGGTTTTTTGGGAAAGCAGGTGAACTGCTGCCCTCAAAACTTAAATTACATGGGGGTCCTAGTCAGCTGGGCAGCACCGACCCAAGAGTGGTGAGCAATACAGTAACTTGACCTTTCTCTATAGTAATTGTAAGTTCTCACCTGTGAATATGGAGATGTGTATGTCCTATGGTAATTTATAGTTATAAAAAACTCCAAATCAGTAAAATTTACGTATACATAAATACATTTTAATCATTTTAGTCTGCCATTTCCCAAAATACAGCCTGCCCCAGTATCATGTGAGAACAAAGGCAGACTCAAAAAGCAAAATTCTACTCCCTTTGGGGGGAGGGGGGGTTTGCGGGGATGCACTGTGATGGGCACGGCCAAACCCCTGCATCCTAGAGCTAGCCCCGAGCTGGCCCCAATGCAGAGATCCCTGGAGCTCCCCATCCCACCTTCACAACCTGTGGAAGGCACAAGACTCAACACCCACCTGGCCCCACTTACCAGGAGCCATGAGAGGCAAAATTCTTCAAGTCATGCATCTGAAGAAGTGAGGTTTTTACTCACGAAAGCTTATGCCCAAATAAATCTGTTAGTCTTTAAGGTGCCACCAGACTCCTTGTTGTTTTTGCAGGAGACACTGAGGCTCAGCGGGCCTGACCTGTGCCACTTGGCAGAGGCAGAACCACACCTAGACTAAGTGTGAGCCCTCCAGGGAACACAACCCCAACCCCACCCTCCTCCTCTTTCACCTCTGACCCCATGTTCACCAAGTCACAACACCACTCACTGAAATTTGGCTCTGCCACCCCTCCATCATGACCAGGTTTCATTGAGTGATATTGTGAAAAAGTTGTGGCGAGAGTTGTTAGTTGCAGTGAGTGTTGAAAGTTGACATTTCTACAACAAAAATCATGGCCCACAATTTTCTTGCAGCCTTATTTATTATAAATATTTGCCACGGTCCTGGAAGCAGATCCATCCAGGAATACATGTTCATGTTGAGCTTCACTGAGGTTAATGGGATTCCATGTGGGTGCAAGGTTACTCCCACATGGGTTCAACTGCAGGAGGAAGACCTTAGTAATTAGCTGCATCAATATATTTTCTTTTCATTGTTCACTGTGGTGTATTTGCAGGAGATAATCTAAGATATTTAAGAAATAAGCTCATTTCATATGGGTTAATGGGAATACCTGTGCTTTCTTTGAAACTGGTGATTATATTAATTACATTTTATGCCCAGAAATATTTCAACAACTCAAATTAATCAGAATACTGAAATGTTATCTTGCCATTCTGTCCATGCCATTTATCATGAGTACTACAAATATTAAGGAGTTGCAATGATATGCTGCATTAAAAAAATATTTCTCGGGGTGAAATTCAGGTATTGGCATTTTCTGAAACTCCCTAATAAAAGGTATTGAACAACTTGGTTAAGGTGTTGCAAATAATATAACATTCTTCACTAAGGAGAAAATAGTCTGCAATTCACAGGGCTGGTCTTCACTACAGAGAGATCAACGCTGCTGTAATAGATGCTGCAGGGATCAATTTAGCGGGTCTAGTGAAGACCTGCTAAATCAACAGCAGAGCGCTCTCAGGTCGACCCCAGAACTCCAGCTCTCAGAGAAGAGTAAGGGAAGTTGACCGGAGAGCGTCTCCCGGCAACGCAGCGCAGCAAAGACACCGGGGTAAGTCGACCTAAGCTACGTAGCTGGAGTAGCATAACTTACCAGGAGCCGTGAGAGGCAAAATTCTTCAAGTCATGCAGGAGACACTGAGGCTCAGCAGGCCTGACCTGTGCCACTTGGCAGAGGCAGAACCACACCTGGGCAAAGTGTGAGCTTTTTTTACTCCTGTAGTGAAGACAAGCCCTCAGACTCACTTCTTGAACTGGCAGGCTTCAGGTTGCTGATGCTTCTAACTGTTTAAGAAGTTATTTTCATCACCTTTGAAGGTGATTACAACAGCCAATTATGTGCCTGGAAGGATGATACTTCAATAGTCTACTTTGAAGATGTTATGGGAAAAGAGCAGCAGAAAATTAACATATCACTTGGGCTTTTAAGGGATGACTTCAAAGGCCTTTCTACCTATTTCATCATCTAAACACAAACAATATTTAAATTATGACAAAACATTTCTTACAAGATGATTTATTTTTATTTTATTTCTGTATTTAACCACTTTGGTGGTCAACATCCTGAAGTATAAGCTCTCCCTCATAGAGACATTATTAATGGAAAGCAGAATATCATCATATGGAGGTCCAAGACATCACAGCATAAATATCAACATCCAGTACAGGCAAAGGGAGCAAAGATTTTCAGCTTCAAACTGACAACTGTTAATTTTTTTCTTTGCACTGGTCCAACAAGACATCTGGGAAGATTAATTCCTACAATGTCTAGAGTATTAAAGAAAATATTACCTAGTAGATTGCATTTGTCTTGTAGTTTCTGGGTCTTCAAACATCTTGACAATTGGCTCAGTTTCTAACTGAAGCTGTTTCAGCTGTGCAACAACAGCAGTCCTCTTTTCACGCAAAGCTAGATAAAGAAAGAGTACAATGTAAAGTTAACACCTTAGCAAGCAGCCTGTAGTTATCTGATGTAGAATCAGCTAGAGTGCTGAGTACCCTGGCATCCAAAAAACTCAGCTCATTTGTCCCCTCAGTCAAGCCACATTAACTGACACAATGATTAATAAAGAATTAAAGGAGTGTGATATAATTAATGCCAAACAACATGGCTTTATGGAAAATAGATCCTGCCAAACTAACTTAGTATTTTTTTGATGAATTACAAGTTGAGTTGATAAAGGTAATAGTGCTGAGATAACACATTTCTGTATAGCATTTGACTTGGTACCACATGACATTTTGATTAAAAAACAGAACGATATAAAATTAACATGGCACAAATTAAATCAATTCAAAGGTAGCTAACTGATATGTCTCAAAATAATTGTAAAAGGGGAGTCAACATTGAATGAGTGTTTCTAGAGGGGGACCACAGGGATCAGTTCTTGGCCCTATGCTATTTAATGTTTTTTATCAATGACCTGGAAGAAAACAAAATCATCACGGATAGTTTGCAGGTGACAAAAATTTGGGGAATGGTAAATAATGAAGCGAACAGGTCGCTGATACAGAGTGATCTGGACTGCTTGATAAATGGGCCACAAGCACACAATATGCATTTTTAATACAGCTAAATATATACATATGCATCTAGGAATAAAGAACACAGGGCATGCTTATAGGATGGGGATCTCTATCTAATTACCTGAGCATGAGCTCCCAGTGAGATGCTGTGGCCAAAAGGGCTAATGCAACCCTGAGATGCATAAACAGGGGAATCTTGAGTAGGAATAAAGGCTATTTTACCACTGTATTTGGCTTTGACCGCTCCTGGAATACTTTTTCTGGTTCTGGTGCTCACAAATCAAGAAGAATGTTTATAGATTGGAAAGAGTTCAGAAAAGAGCCATGAAAATAAAAACGATTAAAGGATTTAAAAACATCCCTTTCAGTAATAGAGCTCCTTTTGTCTATGTAGCTTAACAAAGAGAAGGTTAAGGGGTGACTTGATTACAGTCTATAAGTAGCTATGTGGGGAACAAATATTTAATATTGGGTTCTTCAATTTAGCAGAGAAATGTATATGATCCAATGGCTGCAAGTTAAAGAAAGACAAATTCAAACTGGAAGTAAAACGTACCTCCATTCCCAACAGTGAGAGTAATTAATCATTGGAACAACTTACCAAGGGCCCTGGTGAAGTCTCCATCATTGACAATTTTTAACCAAGATTGGATGTTTTTTCTAAAAAGATATGTTTTGGGACTTATTGGGGAAATGTACGTCCTGTGTTATACAGAAAGTCAGACTAAATCAGGGGTAGGCAACCTATGGCACGTGTGCTGAAGGCGGCACGCGAGCTGATTTTCAGTGGCACTCACACTGCCCGGGTCCTGGCCACCGGTCGAGGAGGTTCTGCATTTTAATTTAATTTTAAATGAAGCTTCTTAAACATTTTAAAAACCTTATTTACTTTACATACAACAATAATTTAGATATATATTAAAGACTTATAGAAAGAGACCTTCTAAAAAACATTAAAATGTATTATTGGCATGCGAAACCTTAAATTAGAGTGAATAAATGAAGACTCGGCACCCCACTTCTGAAATGTTGCAGACCCCTAGACTAGATGATAACACTGGTCCCTTTTGGCTTGGAATCTATGACTCATTTTACAAGTGACTAGCTTACTAAAAAGCCACTATCTCTATGGAAGAGTTTTACATCCCAGTCATGAACAACTTAAAAGATTTCTCATCCACCATGAAGGAAGAAACAAAGTTTTGGACACATTTGCTTGCTTCTGACAAAGTTGCAAAGGTGAAAAGCAATATAAAGGAAGGTGCTACATATATTCAAAGGGAATGGAATAATTATCTGCTGAACTGAAACTGTACGAAAAAAATCTTCAAAAATCTAGCCTAGATTTTTGTTCTGCGATCACTCAAACTCTGACAGAAAACTTATTTGAAAAGTAAGAAGAAAGATGCTTATGAGCAGCCTAATCTGCAAAATAACTTTCAAGCTGATAGAAATAGTTAGGAACACTATCGTTTTACATCTGGTGCTACCACGTGTGGCAGAGGAAGCATTTAAATATCAGCTTGAAGAAACCATGATTTGGAACAAAACAGCCAAAGTTTGAGAAAAATCAGCTATTTGAGTATAGAACTTTATGGAGCAAGAGGATCCGCCACCCAATCCAGCAACGAGACAAAGATAAGGAAAAGAAAGAAGTTGTCCCAACAACCACTGCAGTCAACCACAGTGTTGTATCCACAGAAGAACGATCCTGGACGTAACCACACCACAAATTTGAGAACGAATTCTAGTGGAAAAACTGGTAATGGTGAGTAATTCACAACCCAGTCTAAACCTGAGAAACACTTGCCTGATAAGTGGTACTTCAATATGATGGAACTATCCACACCTTCAGCTGACTCTTGTGATTACAAAAATGAAGGTGGTGGGGGAAGAAGAGGGCAAAAGGAGAAACCATTCAGTTACCTTACTGATTATATGACAGCATGTTTATTCCGTGACTCCTGCAGTTGAACAAGTTAAAGGTAAGGAAGGCAGAAGAACGTATAATTATGAAATGCGTGCAAATGCATTTGTTTAATGTAAACAAAAACAACAAGGAGTTTGGTGGCACCTTGAAGACTAACAGATTTATTTGGGCATAAGCTTTCGTGAGTAAAAACCTCACTTCTTCGGATGCATCCGAAGAAGTGAGGTTTTTACTCACGAAAGCTTATGCCCAAATAAATCTGTTAGTCTTCAAGGTGCCACCAGACTCCTTGTTGTTTTTGTAGATACAGACTAACACGGCTACCCCGATACTTGTTTAATGTATTTCCACTAAATTTCTAGCTTTAACTAATTAATACTGTTAAAAGCGACAAAGAGTCCTGTGGCACCTTATAGACTAACAGAAAGGTGCCACAGGACTCTGTTGCTTTTTACAGATCCAGACTAACACGGCTACCCCTTAATACTGTTAAGTTTCTTAAGAATGCAACTCAATTATAACCTTGGCAACAGTTATTCGGCTGACAGAAAGATTGAGAGTTGCCCATATATAACCCTTCATGGTAAATTTGGGCAAAAAGAACAATCTACACTTATTATAATTATGTATATAAAAGTAGTCTGTACAGAGAGAAAATTAATTGTACAGAAGTGCAGCACTTTGTGCACCACAGGTCAGATTTCTTGCACAGAGCACCAAGCAAACAAATAGTGCTGAATAGTACTTGACTCTGAATGAAAGTGTTACCTGCAGTAAACTTTATTTTATATTGTTAGATAAAGTTAATGATGGTTAACATTTGAATCATCACATACACAAGAAATTTTATACTGCAAGTTACTGTAAGAAATATAGAATAGCAGTATCACTGAATAGGCATCAAATTGTCAATAATACAGAATAGCTTAATTTCAAGAATAAATTACATGCTCTAGAACAGAGGTTCTCAAACTTGAGTTGGGACCCCTCGGGGTCGCGAGGTTATTACATGGGGGGTCACGAGCTGTCAACCTCCACCCCAAACCCTGCTTTGACTCCAGCATGTATAATGGTGTTAAATAGATAAAAAAGTGTTTTTAATTTATAAGGGGGGGGTGTCACACTCAGAGGCTTGCTATGTGAAAGGGGTCACCAGTAAAAAAGTTTGAGAGCCACTGCTCTAAAAAATGCAAACAAAAGGATAATTTGGGAGGAATGTAGCTGGATTGTGTGTGGAATGCAGGCAGAGGATTCCCAGTAACCAGACTTATTCCCTCAGCTTTCTTGCAGATATGAACTCAAACTTCAAGGAATCGTTCCTACATATATGCAAGCTATTGAAGTGAAACATTATCCAACTAGAAAACTGCACAACACATCAGCTGAAATGGTGTACTGTAAGACAATCAAAATGTTAAATAAAAATGATAAGATTGCCAAATCAGGTGCTCAAAAGTTAGGAAATGCCAGAATTGAATGCTTGTACATTAATTTGCTCTCCAGGCATGTTTGTGTAATGACATTCTTGCCTAGTATCAAAAGGAAAGTTTGTGGAAAAGCCAGGACTAGAACCCAGATTTCTTTGGTCCCAGCCCATTGCTTTAAACACAAGAGAACTTTCTGCTACTAACTGCCTCATTTGCTGTTCATCTTGCACAATCAATGAAGCAGAGGTCTTGTAGAACAAGCTGTATGTAATCCTGTAAAGACTAATGAAGTCATTCCTAACTTTTGAATACCTGACTTTGGAACCTTAATGATCCCTAAACAGTTTTTTGCAAGTAACATTTATTAAATGCAAAGTTCTACTAATTTACCTGTAGCCCCAATGCCTAGACTCTGGGTGAAAGGATAATTTACCCCTTGTCACAGAACATGCTTGACCTCTCTGCTGTTTTATGTTTTTATACATGACATAGGAACCATAACTTTGAACTTCCACACGTGTGATTAAACCTCAATCACACCTGACCTGAAAATCATATGCAGTGCTATAATAGAAATACCTTGTCTCTATAGTTTCCAAGATTGAATGCTTTGAAGGAAAGCTTGAACACAGCCCCCACCAACACACCTAACTGTGCAATATTATATTTTCACAGGCAAAGAATAGCTTTGTAACCAATGATATGGCATCAGGGGAGTTATGGTAATCCCTTTGTTATTGGTCATGAAGTACTCTTATATACCACTTTGAAACTCTAAATTTTTAAATTAAAGAAAATATTTTGCAAGATTAATGACAATGACCTTTTTTAAACAAGGCACTTGCTTTCATTAATCATCTTTCCTTAAATTTGATACTGATATTTTTATTCCATAGGTACCAAGTACTGCATACAAGTTATTACCAACTATCAATGTATTCTTCAGAACCATACCAGAATACGGTGCCAAGTGAACAGTGGTCAAAAGAAAAGAACAACAAAATGACAAATGTTTTAAACAAAAAACTACTACCAGGGATAGTTTTGAGACAATAAAATTGGCAGTTGTTGGAAAGGGTTGTTACGATTTCATTCACTCAAGCATCTACTTTAAAACTGACCGCAAAATCCACAGATCCACTTATGACCAAGCTTACCATGAGGAATCTCATCTGAATAAAGGTTTTTGTACACATCCATAGCGAAATCCACCATGTTGGTATCACTAAGAAGCTCCAATTTTCCTTGAAGTAATTCTTTTTCATTGTATATCTGAAACAATAAATTAAAAAGATTTCATAACATATTGAAACACTCTTTAAATAAAGCAGCTGATTACTTTTTAAAGATAGCAATGGTGGCAATAACAGGACCTTAAATTTGACATTAAGTAGTTTTTCAAAACTCTCCATAATTCTTTTCCACTAGTTGGAGCGTCTATGGCCCATTTGTATCTCCTATGATGGCAATGATACGTTATGCATGTTGTTAAAATATTTAACATTTTACAACTATAATACATCAAAGAACATTCAGATGGATGACCGTTAAAACTGTATCTGGTTTGATAATTTACACTCAGTAAGAACCATATGGCTGAAGTGTTGTGGTAAATCCAACATGAAAATATTACACAAATTTTTAAGTAAAAGAAATTATTTGATATTCTGGCAACTTGTTTACCTACTTCGGAAGTGCCTAAGCAAAATTCCAAGCAGAAATTGTATGCAGCCTCACATATCTTTCAGCAAGAGCTGGAGAGCTAAATTTCCTCTCTACCCTAACTTATGGCTGAGGCTACACTTCAGTTCATCGCATCAAAATGGTGAACAACTGTGGAAGTAACATAAAAAACAACTGAACCGTAAATTCAAAATTTAGTCAGTTTTAAAGAGATGTGCCCTGTTATCCAACCACATTAGGATCAAGTGAGCATGTTTTTAATGTATTTGGATTAATTTACAGCAAAATATCTTAATAGGCTAGACATTAAAAAAATAAAGTTGGACAAAATACATTGATAGCTAAGGGTAAACACAAAAGAGTAGTAATATCTAACCAGTTATTCCTCTGTGAACTTTATTATGTGGTGTTTTACCCTACAGAACTGCAAGCTTTGCATTTTAGACAATATGTATGATTACATTTCACAAATTAAGCAACTACAACATGTGTGCTTTTTTTATTATTTTAAAAACCAGGTTTTTCTAAAAAAAATAAAACATTCAGTATACTCAAAACTCCCATTGATTGCAATGGGAGTACTTTCTTATTCTATGGAGTCTGCCAATTTGCTTGTGCATAGATAATGTTTTCACCCCTCAGCCATAAGGCAGATAACTAGAAACTATTTCCTACATCTCTCTATGCAGGAAAAGCCCACTTACTTTAGGTTTCAACAAGTATTTTAGCAAGTTTTGTGGGTAGCTGTAGTTTGGTTTTAAATTAATGTATGCTTCCAAGAAAAGCTACACTAGTGCACTCACCAGAGCTGACATGAGGGGTCAAAAGGGAGGACATTTGTACTGGTGCTCTGAGTTCAGGGCCCCCCCAAGAACTAGGCACACCATTTGTCCAATTTTAAACTTGCTAGTCATGCTTTTCTAACGTTAGCAATTAATATTATCAGCTGGAGATCCAGTACTCAGATAAAGCCACACTTGTTTTTGTCTGGTATCAGATGGGAGAACGCCATAATGAAGTGTGCTACTCTGTCTCCGCTGATAGGACTTTATGCATACAGTGCATGCAAGGTCATGCAGGCAAGGAAGCACGCTCTTCAAAACTGCAGCCCCCTGCTGCCTCACGCAGCATAACCTCACATGCACTCTGTGCGCGAGGTCGGTGAAGTCACACCCTCAGGCCTATCCCAGGAAGTACCAGAACCAAGACCGAACAACCTACCCAAAACCTCTAATGTCTGCGTAAATAAAAGTGAAATAGAAAGGAGTGAGGCCCCAACAAACACAACATACTGAGGCCTCAAATTTCTCTAGCTGAGTCTGCAAGTCACATTTAGCTTTACAACAATGTGTAAGAACATAAGAACGACCCGAGTGGGTCAGACCAAAGGTCCAGCTAGCCCAATAGCCTGTCTTCCAACAGTGGCGAATGCCGGGTGCTTCAGAGGGAATGAACAAAGCAGGTAATCATCAAGTGATCCATCCCGTCTCCCATAACCACAAGAAAACAGTGGCTAGGGACACCATCCCTGCTCATCCTGGCCAACAGCCATTGATGGACCTATCCTCCAAGGATGTATCTAGCTCTTTTTTGACCCCGTTATAGTCTTGGTCTTCACAACATGCTCTGGCAAGGAGTTCCACAGATTGACTGCATTGTGTGAAGAAATACTTAAGTTTGTTTAAAACCTGCTGCTATTAATTTCATTTGGTAACCCCTAGTTCTTGTGTTATGAGGAGTAAGTAACACTTCCTTATTTACTTTCTCTACACCAGTCATGATTTTATAGATCCCTGTCATATCCCTCCCTTAGTCGTCTCTTTTTCTAAGATGAAAAGTCCCAGTCTTATTAATTTCTCCACACATGGAAGATGTTCCATCCACCTAATCATTTTTGTTGCCCTTTAGTGTACCTTTTCCAATTCTAATATATCTTTTTTGAGATGGGGTGACCAGATCTGCACACAGTAATCTAGATGTGGGCATACCATGGATTTATATATAAACAATATATTTTCTGTCTTATCTATCCCTTACTTAATGATTTCCAACGTTCTGTTAGCTTTTTTGACTACCGCTGCACACTGAGTGGATGTTTTCCGAGAACTATCCACAATGACTCCAAGATCTTTCTTGAGTGGTAACAGCTAATTTAGATCCCATCCTTTTATATGTATACAGGAACTCCTCACTTAAAGTCACCCCGGTTAACGTTGTTTCGTTGCTGATCAATTAGGGAATATGCTTGTTTAAAGTTGTGCAATGCTCCCTTCTAACATTGTTTGGCAGCCACCTGCTTTGTCCGCTGCTTCCAGGAAGAGCAGCCCGTTGCAGCTAGCTGGTGGGGGCTTGGAACCAGGGTGGACTGGCAGCCCCCCATCAGCTCCCCCCTCCCCTAAGTTCTCTGTGCAGCAGCTGCCCAGCAGGCTAGCAATTGCAGTGGTCCCTTCCACCACTGCCATGTGCTGCTCCTGCCCTCTGCCTTGGAGCTGCTCCCCGAGACTCCTGCTTGCTGTGTGGGGGGGAGGAGAGAAAAAGGGGGGCTGTCAGGATGTCCCCCTCCCCCCTGCACCCCACTTACCCCATCTTCCATAGAGTAGGGGGGACACACGACAGGGCTCAGGACGGAGGGAGCTTACTGGCAGCAGCTGCGGTCTCAGCAAGCTGATCTAATTAACAAGGCAGTGTACTTAAAGGGGAAATGCGCATCTCTCTCTCACACACACACAAACACACACACACGGTGTGTGTGTCTGTCTGCCATGCTGTCTCCCCTGCCTCCATTCCTGCTGCCTTGTAGAGCGTGAGAGTTAACCCTTGAGGGCTCAGCCAACTGTTAGTTCATCATTTAGCAGTAAGGCATTCCCTGGGAAATATCCCACCCTCTGACTCCACCTCAACCAAGCTTCACAATCATCATCACTGTGTACCAGTATTAAATGGTTTGTTTAAAACTTATTTGTGTGTGTGTGTCTCTCTCTCTTTTGTCTGGTGAAAACAAATTCTCTGGAACCTAGCGCACCCCTCCCCCTTACATTAATTCTTATGGGGAAATTGGATTCGCTTAACATCATTTCGCTTAAAGTAGCATTTTTCAGGAACATAACTACAATGTTAAGTGAGGAGTTACTGTAGTTGGGATTATGTTTTCCAATATGCATTACTTTGCATTTATCAACACTGAATTTCATCTGTCATTTTGTTGCCCAATGACCCAATTTTGTGAGATCCCTTTGTAGCTCTTCGCAGTCTGCTTTGGACTTAACTACCTTCAGTAATTAATAGAATCATGGAAGATAAGCATTGGAAGATATCTCAGAAGGTCATCTAGTCCAACCCCCTGCTCAAAGCAGGACCAACCCCAACTAAATCATCCCAGCCAGGGATTTGTCAAGCCGGGTCTTAAAAATCTCTAAGAATGGAGATTCCACTACTTCCCTAGGTAACCCATTCCACTGCTTCACCACTCTCCTAGTGAAAAAGTTTTTCCTAATATCTAACCTAGACCTCCCCCACTGCAACTTGAGACCACTACTCCTTGTTCTGTCATCTACCACCACTGAGAACAGTCTAGCTCCACCCTCTTTGGAACCCCACTTCAAGTAGTTGAGTGAGGGGGGATTTGATAGCAGCCTTCTTCTCTTCTGCAGACTAAATAACCCCAGTTCCCTCAGTCTCTCCTAAGTCATGCCCCAGTCCCCTAATAATTTGTGTTGCTCTCCACTGGACTCTCTCCAATTTGTCCACATCCTTTCTGTAGTGGGGGCCCCAAAACTGGATGCAATACTCCAGATGTGGCCTCATCAGTGCCAACTAGAGGGGAATAATCACTTCCCTCAATCTGCTGGCAATGCTCCTACTAATGAAGCCCAATATGCCGTTAGTCTGCTTGGCAACAAGGACACACGGTTGACTCATATCCAACTTTTCATCCACTGTAATCCCCAGGTCCTTCTCTGCAGAACTGCTGCTTAGCCAGTTGGTCCCCAGCCTGTAGCAGAGCATGGGATTCTTCCGTCCTAAATGCAGGACTCTGCACTTGTCCTTGTTGAACCTCATCAGATTTCTTTTAGCCCAATCCTTCAATTTGTATAGGTCACTCTGGACCCTATCCCTACCCTCCAGTGTATCTACCTCTTCCCCCAACTTTGTGTCATCTGCAAACTTGCTGAGGGTGCAACCCATCCCATTATCCAGATCATTAATGAAGATGTTGAACAAAACAGGCCACAGGACAGACCCCTGGGGCAGTCCGCTTGATACCAGGCTGCCAACTAGACATCAAGCCATTGATCACTACCCGTTGAGCTGGACGATCTAGCCAGCTTTCTATCAACCTTATAGTCCATTCATCCAATCCATACTTTTTTAACTTGCTAGCAAAAATACTGTGGGAGACTGTATCAAAAGCTTTGCTAAAGTCAAAATATATGAGCTGTAAATTTTGCTACCTCACTGTTTATCCCCTTTTCCAAATCATTATGAATATGTTGCATTGTACTGGTCCAAGTACAGACCCTGGTACAGCACTATATATAACTCCATTCTGAAAACTGAACATTTATTCCTACCATTTGTTTCCTATCTTGTAGCCAGTTACTGATCCATGAGAAAACTTTCCCTCTTATCCCATGACATCTTACTTTAAGTGCCTTTGATGAGGGACCCTGTCACAGGCTTTCTGAAAATCTAAGCAACAGAGGGTCCTGTGGCACCTTTGAGACTAACAGAAGGTGCCACAGGACCCTCTGTTGCTTTTTACAGATTCAGACTAACACGGCTACCCCTCTGATACTTGAAAATCTAAGTACACTATACCCACTTGAACTCCCTTGTTCACATGCTTGCTGACCCCCTCAAAGAATTCTAGTAGGCTGTAAGGCATGATTTCCCTTTACAAAAAACATGTGAATACTTCCCCAACAAATTATGTTCACCTATGTGTAGATACATCAGTATAGGAGAATCAGGGTTTAAACCCGAATACAGACAAGGCCTTGGAGCTACAAGGTTCCTCAATAGTACTAGAAGGTTTAGGAGACACAAGTTAAGATGATTAGAGAAGGCTCTCCTACCCATGATGATGGGAAGGAGGAGGCATGCCCACACAGGTGCAGGTCCAGGGAGATCTGGGGGAGGTTCCCTCGCCCCACCTGGGGGGGGGGGATACCCACCAGCAGCTGGGGAAGGATTTCCCCACCGCACCTTGGGAGGGAACAGAACCCAAACCCGTGAAGAGATGGGGAGGAAGTTCCTCCACCCCACCATGTGAGGGGCCGGGGTCCACGATCGTGGGCAACTAGGGAAGGATCCCCCCACCCCACCTTGGTAGAGAACGGGACCCAAACCTGCGGGGGTGGGCGGGAAAGGATTCCCCACACCGCACCTTGTGAGAGGACGCGGGACGCAGGCCCGAGGGCAGCTAGAGGCTGCCCTGCACCCCGCCGGGGGAGAACGGGAAGAAGAGCAGGTAGCCCCGAACCTGCTCTCCAGCCGCCCCCCGTTTTCCGCAGTGGCTCCGGAGCGCGCAGACCGGCCCCCACGGGACAGGCGATTGGACTCCAGGCAGTTCTTCCCTAACTCCCTGCGCATCGCCCCGGGCGGCGCGCCCGTCGCTCAGGCCAGGGCCTGTGGGGAAGCCGACGGCAGCCCGGCGGCCCCTGGCCGGGCCTCATTACCGCCCTCCCGCGAGAGGGAGCAGGCCCAAGGGCTGGTTTCCGCCTGCCACGTATCGGCTGCGACCGAATGCGGGCCCGCGAGGGGCAGGGGAGCGGCCCGCTCTCCACGTACCTCCTTGACGGACAGGAACTCGAGCAGCGGGAAGACCAAGTGCCGGTCCAAGAAGTGCGCGATCCGGGTGGTCAAGTCGTACTCCGCCATCTTGGGAAAAGGGGCGGTGCCACACCCGCGCCGCTTCACCAACGCGCACAGAGACGCGGACGCGACGCCGTGTTGGGGAAGGGGCGTGGTCAGAGTGAAGGTAATGCGCGCGTATGTAACCTCGCAGCTGGCGGGAGATGGTCTGCGCGCATGCGTGCGGGGATGGCCTGGGCCGCGCGCGTCTTGGGCGTGCTCGTGCTGAGGGCTTGCAGCCGGTCGGGATAGTAAAGAGGGAGGTTGGCGGCGCGTTTACCGCGCCTCGTGTCCTTCAGTACGCGCGTGTGCTGCTGCTGTGTGTGGCGGGCCCGCGCTAAGCGCTGGATCCGAGCGCGCGGGGCTGCGGCTTGGCGCGCGGTGGGCGGCTCGCACTGCTGCCAAAGCGGGGAGTTAAAGAGCTTCATTTGTTACCTGCGTCTTGCGTTGTGCAAACCATCTACCAGCCATGCCTGGAACTTACTAAACACAAACAGCTCTGCCTACACCAGGAGTGCAAGTAGCCAGTTCGGGGTACCGGAAAGACTTGGAGCTAGTCCCCCTCTCGGGGGGGGGGGGGGGGCTGCGCTCTGCTCCTTAAAGGAGCAAAACATGGCTAGAGAGGGCATTCATTCTTTATATGGCTTTAACAGCACAATGTATATGCTAACAAACTTATACATAGGCTTTGTTTAAGTTTGTTAATGTATTGTGCTGTTATGTTGGTCAGGAGTCCGCAACGGGGGAAGTGGTGGAGGCATAAGCGCCAACTTTCTCCTGTGGCCCCCCCTACCCGTTTCCCTGGTCCTGGCCCTGCTCCATTCCAACCCCATCCCCAAAGTCCCTACCCTATCTCTGCCCCCTCCCTGCCCCTATTGGATCCTTTTCCCAAATCCCCACCCCGGCCCCGCCTCTTCCCCCAGCACGCCACGTTCCTCCTCTCCCGCCCACCCTCCCTTCCTGCCCCGCGAATCATCAGTTTCTTGGCGCAAGCACTGGGAGGGAGGGAGGGGGGGAAAGCAGGACGCGGTGGCGTGCTCACGGCGGAGGTGGAGGTAAGCTGGAGCAGGGGGACATGGTGGGGTAACGGGGAGCTGCCAGTGGGTGCTGAACACCCACCAATTTTTTTCCATGGGTGCTCTAGCCCGGAGCACCCGCGGAGTCGGCGCCTATGGGTGGAGGAATGGAAGGTGTTTAAACAGTGTTTTTTATTCTGTTTTTCCTCATTGGTCTGAATTATCCATGACATCCATACTTCATCACATCAAGTCCAAATCATTAAAGGAATGCCTGTGCTTGCTCTGGCCAGAGGATGTTTGGATTCTGATGTCAGCCCAGTTCTGCAGCCTGATGGGAATCCGGTATTGTCTCCAGTGTACATAGAATTCTACTTTGCAGCCAAACCAGTCTAACATGCTTTTTGTTAACTGAAACTGGAGCAGCAAAACAAAGAAAACAAGTGCCTCATTTTCCAGCTTTGAGGGTGAGAGAACTATAAGTGAAGATTATAATGCCAGACACTGACAGCCTTAAACCAGCTGCCTCAGGGATCTGCCACGAACTTTGCTGAAAATATGTTCCTCATCTTAGCAGCGGAGCTAAGACTTATCACACATCTACCCACCTTTATTCGAATGAAAGTTCCGTCTGATCTGACAGCTCAGGCATTGTCAGTTTCATCCACAACAATTTACAAACTTGGAAACTAATCCTGTAAACCCTTAATCATTTGATCAATCCCATTGAAGACCATGGGACTATCTGCATGACTATGGACCACTTTTGTGGACTGGTAAGAGTTTCAGGAGTCTGTTCCTATAAAGGAAGTTGAATCTCCCCTTTAAATGCAACTGTTTGGGTACAATATCATAAAGCAGTTTAGGATACAGTTCTACTTAAAATTTGTCTTTTAATACATCAAGTGCTGAAATGGCACCTCCCCCAACTCCCATATTCCATATAAACTGACTGAATACTACATATTGGGGAGGTTATAATGGGCTATAATGTATCTCTATGGGATTTTGCTGAGTCATTCCCCACCGGAAGTGGAATTTACCATTACATTACAGGAAGTGAAATTATTAAATCATAGGTAATGGACTCCTATGTTTCTTAGAAATGGAATCTTCCAGTACATCACCCTATAGCCGCCATTACTGGATTTTCTAATTTAAACTATTATTAACTTCTAATTAAAGCCTTATTCTTAAAACTAATTACTAGTCTAAGCATCCCAAAAGGTCCCGACACTACCACCACTCTTTTTATGTTCAATTAAGCAAGTTATTATTTTTCTGATTTTTAAACCCCCACCCAAGGTTTTTCTGCAATTTGAATCACTGAGGCAAAATCTCTTGCTCCAACTTGGCCTTCCCTCCCTTTAGGAGCTTCAGGGACATGCTGGCTGCTTCCGGAGAGCTGCACGAAGCCAGGTACGGAGCCTGCCAGCCCCACCAACCCTCTCTCCCCAGCACCAGTGGGGGTCCCGGGCCGTGCACTGCCATCCCCCCTCGTAGCTCCAGCAGGTGTCGCAGGCCGCACGCAGCTTCCCCCCAACCCCAGCAGGGGTCCCAGGCCATACGCCGCCACCCACCTCCCCCACAGCACCAGCGGGGGTCCAGGCCACCCCTCCAGCCCCTGCAGTGCCCCCGGACTGCCCCCTTCCCGAGCACCCACGAGCCCCCGGCCCAAGTTTTAGTTAGGGGTATATAGTACAAGTTGTGGACAGGTCACAGGACGTGAATTTTTGTTTGCTGCCTGTGACCTGTCCACAACTTTTACTAAAAATACCTGTGGCAAAAATGTAGCCTTAGTTATGAACCCAGCTCCCTATGATGAGGCAGGACGAAATAAACTTAGACCATCCATGACAGGTATTTGTTCTTAAGAACTTCCAGTGATGGGGATTCTACAACCTCCTTTGGAAGCCTATTTCAGAGCTTAAGTTTCCTTATAGTAAGAAAGTATTTCCTAACATCTAATCTAAATCTCCTTTGCTGCCCATTAAGATCATTATTTCGTGTCCTAATTCCACTGGACATGGAGAACCATGGATCACAGCCCTCTTTATAACAACCCTTAATATATCTGAAGACTTATTTTATGATGAACAGGGGAAAGTACAGGTTTTTGTGATATTCTGTATGGAATTGTGAAGAGTTCTTGGTGTGCCCAGGACTGTGAATCATCTTGTTAACTCCCCCTGCCTCCAATGAGAGAGAAACTTGCTAGTGCTTAATCGGGTGTCCGCTTTCTGACATCTCCAGTCTGTTAGCCGCCCAAACAACCTCTGGGCTATACCAGCCCTTACTTTTCCTTGCAGGTTAACAATAGGTGCACCTCTGTCTGTGAGGCCCTTTGAAGCATTCCCTTGTAGTGTTCAGCCCCTTATTGACTGAACACTCAGGGCTTGTCTACACTTACCAGAGGATCGACACTGCGACGATTGATGCATCAGCGGTTAATTTAGCGGGTCTAGTGAAGACCTGCTAAATTGACCGCCGATCGCTCTCCCGTCGATGCCTGTACTCCACGTGATCGAGAAGAGTAAGGACTTGTCTACATTACCCACTGGATCAATGGGCAGCGATCGATTCAGCGGGGGTCGATTTATCCCGCTAGTCTAGACGCGATAAATCGACCACTGAGCGCTCTCCCGTCGACTCCAGTACTCCACTGGAGCGAGAGGCACAGGCGGAGTAGAAGGGGGAGCATCAGGAGTCGACTCACCACAGTGAAGACATCACGGTGAGTAGATCTAAGTACGTCGACGTAGCTGAAGTTGCGTAACTTTGATCAATTCTGCCCCCAGTGTAGACCAGAGCTAAGGGGAGTCAACGGGAGAGCATCTCCCGTTGACATCGCGTAGTGTGGACCCCATGGTAAGTAGATCTAAGCTACACTGATTTGAGTTATGCTATTCACGTAACTCAAATTGCGTAGCTTAGATCGACTTTTCCCTTTAGTGTAGACAAGGCTTCAGTAATACCAGGCATACTGTCTCCAAGGAAACAGTATACACACCTGCTTGAATGATTCAGCTCAGGATTAGCTCCTTGTATAATACTACAGCCCTGAATATATTTATAGTGAAAACAATCATAAATTTATTATCAAAGATTAAGATTTAAGAGATCATGAGTAAGGATAATGGAAACAGAAGGGTTACATATAAAACAAACTCATAACACAATTCCTAAAGACTAAATATAACTTTAACAGGCTTACTATCTGTCTTAAGAAGCTTCTCTTACCCCAAATGTCCTTTGCAGCGTTTCCACCCAGTGCTGGTTGGGATCCCATTTTCATGATTGTCAACACACTGTTTACTTCTTCAGTGCAGGATAAAAGGGTTTGTTTTTGCCTTCTACTTACATTTTCCAAACTTCAGAGACAGTAAAACGCCCATTGCTGATTTTACATCCTCCCGTTGAATTTGTATGGCAATGACTCCACATTGTGTTACTTTATAGTGCTTAATTTACATATGGACCAACAGAGAGAGGTGAATCAACATCCTTTCTCTGGCAGAAACCTGTTTGTCAACTCTGCCTAATGCAGACTATGAGAACATACTTCCAGTAGATATACATAACTCCTTACATAGTAGCAGTACATCCATTTTATGACACTATTCATAACCAGTGTGACACAGGCTTTCATTTAAAGCCTCACATGATATTCTTAATGCATAAATACTATGAAAGCAGTGTGCTAGGTATAGCGAATTTGTCAGATCTGTTAGGAGTTGCTTTCTGAAGTCTGAGTTTTCCTAAACTTGACATTCTGGAAGGCCATGATTTTTCACCGGGAAGCCTTAACTCTGTATAAATGAAGATTTTGCCATTTAATTTCATGTTTTTTAAACAGAAAGAGAAATGTTTGTTAGTAGGATGTAGCAAAGAGGCGTGGCTTCCCTCGGAGATTGACAGCGAGGGAGGGCCAGATGTCCCCTGGTGGGCAGAACCAGGAGGCCCTCGGCCACCATGCTGGAAGCAGAAGGGTGGGACAGGAAGTATAAGAGGCAGGCCTTGTAGTTCAGTTTGGTTTGAGTCATTGAGGGAGACAGATGCTTCTAGCCCACATATGCTTCCAGCTGTCCTGAGGATTCACACCAACTACCAGAACTGCCAGACATGCCCAATGTTGAGGAGCTGCTGGGATTGCCGCTGGCAGTGTACCGTGGGGAGATGGAAGGTGACCCTGGGATTCAGATACACTCTGAGAGAACGGTTGGAAGTAGCCCAGAGCAGCTGACTACTTTCTGGTTATGTTGCTGGTGAACTCTAGGTCAGCATGTTGTGGCTGGATCCCTGCTGACCTAGTGGCGGGCCACTCTGCCAGTGTTAGGGCCCTGGGCTGTGACCTTGTGGAGTTGTGTGGGCCCAGGTCTACCTACCTCCTGCACTTCACCCCTGGGGTGGCAGCCTCCCCACTTTAGGCCAGGAGGCCTGTGTTGGTCTACCGTCTGCCAAGCTAGGATGCTAGACTGGTGCTCAACCTTGCCTGAGCCCCTATGTTGACTGGATTTTTAACTTGGCCAGAGGGCCAGTCTCAGGTACATCTTACCTATCCCGCATCTTTCAACGGGGCCATTGTTCCCCAAGGAAAACTAACAAAAGGATAAGGTGCAAAACAAGAACAGGTTTATTGACAGACAACAGGTAACAAAGTAAAGGTAAACTCAAGTAAGTATAACTAGGTAAGGTATAATACAGGACACTAAGGACTCCCAGTCTACAACAAAACAGGGACCAAATACAAAACAAGTACTGGCTATAACAGAGGAGGGCTTGAAGCTCTAACCTAAGACTACCCCCAGATTAGACTAGGTAGAAGAGAAGGTGTTGGTTCTCTACCATATCCTACAGCTTTGTCCAATGGCACCGCCACGATGGGACTGGCTCTGGTTCCAGGTCCTGATGACTCAGCAGATAGGAAGACAGGAACCTCCAGGCACAGGCTGATGGGTGTTCGGTTCTCATTTTCTTATAGCTCTTCTTCCCTGCGTCATCATGAGTGGATGTGTGAGATGGATCGGAGCTCTTGCGTGCAGGAGTGTACCCTCCCGACAACCCTTAGTGTGGTCCTAGGCCTACCCTACAAGGTGAGCAGCAGCACTTGCTATCTCCCAGATGGGCAGCCCCCCTGACTGGTGAGTTGGTCTTATATATGTCCCAGTTGCTGGGCAGACTCTCAGTCAGGTGACCTGCCGGTTTCCCGCCTTTAGACAGAAAAGGCGCCAAAGGTGACGGGATGGGGAAGAAGGATGCCAAACATGGATTCCTGGCTGTTGTTAAGGGGAATCCAAGAGGGCATAGGAGAAAACAATGGCAAAAATAAAAAAAAAATTCCTACACCTAGACTGTTTAGTGCTCACCCCTGCCTGAGGGCTGGAGCCTTAGACTGCTCGGTGCCCAGTCCTGCCTGAGAGGTGCAAGCTGTTCCTTTCATGTTAGGGTTGGGGAGTTTCTGGGGCTATGGCTACACTACAGAGTTTACAGCTGTGCCACTGTACAGCTGCTAGTGCAGATGCTCTAAACTGACAGGAAACTTAATTATTTACATTGACTTAATTACTCCACCCCTGCAAGCAGTTGTAGCTATGTCGGTGGGGGAAGCTCTCCTGGTGACATAGCGCTGTCCGCACTGGTGCTTAGGTCAGTGTAACTTTCAGGGGGGTGACTTATTCACCCCCCTGAGCAACATAATTTATACCAGTTTAATCTTTAGTGTGTACATAGCCTGATGTGTCCAGCATACTTGTTCTCATCTTCTCACCTGTCAGCACTGTGTTCTTGGTGCATACTCTGAGCATTGCTGGTCTGAGTTCCCTACCCAGAGGGGCAGGTCTTCCCCAGATCCTGGCTCACACATGGGGCGGAGGTAGGGAGAGGGGCTCCAACACCCCCAGAAAGGCACGTTCCCCCCAGACCTGGCTCACATGAGGGAGTAGGGATGGGGGGTCAGACCGCCACAGTTGGGTAGGGGCCCCCAAATCCTGGCACCCACACCATGGGGGTGAGAGGAAGCAGGGCTCAGACAATTCCAGAGGGGGCAGTGACCCCCAGTTCACATGAAGGGGTTAGGAAGTGGGGTTCAGACACCCTCAGAAAGGCAACATGGATCACAACCCAAGATTTGGACTTAAGGCATCCCAATATTGGACTGCCTATAACCATAAACTGATTGTCAATTTATTCTACCCAAATGGGGAGAAAGGTGGTGGCCCACCCTAGAGGAATTGCCAGGGTATTACCAGGGGGTTTGTCTCTGACCCGCAGAGGACTCCCCAGAGCAGGCTAATCCTGCTAACCCTTGGGAGGATATGGATACAGCTCTCCGCTCAAAGGATTGACAGACAAGCAGTAGTTCTTCGAAAACAAAGTCTTATTTATTGAGAGAAAATTAGGTGATTACAGTATATTCAATAAAGCAAGAAAAAGCATTACAGTATATAATAGGTAGTAAGGCATAATTGTATTGCACTTAAAAGATCATACATTCAAATGGCACAAGAGACTACACAGACTGACAAATACAATGTTGCAGTGTTGGTCCACACTGACCCTTTCATACATATGGTTAAGGCTTACATTCCTTCGCTATCCCTCTGAACCATCTTGGGTCCTTCTGCTCTGTCAAATATGCTGTTGCTGCTTGCAATCTTTTCCTTCTGCTGCTGCTTCTCTCCACTCTCTGGTCTTCTCCTTTCACTGTCTTCTTCTCTGGTCATCTTCTACTGTTCCTCTTCTGATCTTCTCCACTTTCACATCACACACTCTAGTCTGCCAGCTGACTCCTTATATTCAGGCAGTTTCTGGCCTTCTCTGATTGTTGCTATTTCAGACTTGGTAATTAGCAAGGATCCTCCCTGCATGGGTGGCAACTGTTCAGCCAATCAGCTCTGCCTATCACTTGAGCTGCTCCTCCTCCTAATCCCTCCCTTCAGGTATTTTGAAGTGAGTTGAGTTATCCCTGTTTGAACTTTATTTCACTCTGTTTCTTAACTGCTATTGGTCAATTTATTCTGTGTCCTCCATCTTTGATGTTTTTTAATAGAGAATCAGTGTGGCCACCATTTTGGATTTTAGCACTAAACTATCCTTATTTATAACTTATCTAAAGCATCTAATCCAAAACCAACTACTGTTCTCTGCAAACCAAAGCACTCTAATGGTGTCATTACATTTGTTATGCTAATTGGGAAAGGTGAATTGTTCAGGATGTCTCTCACCCCCACCCCCAAATGTCAGTATCTCTATGCCTGTCTCTGTCGTGGGTGCTGCAATCCTTATACAGGATCAAAGCAAGTAAAATCCTCTCGTTACACTCCCCTCCTTTCTGCTTTGATAAACTTGTTTATCCATCCAGCACTTTATTGACTTGATGAGTTCAATGCACTGGTCTTGTCCAGTGTTGACGCAAAGCTCCCATATTCAGGAGACCAAGAAGACATGTCTTCATACTGGCACAATTCCTCACCACTCTTGATTCTCACCTTGGCCATGCTTGCCTGTGTGCCATAGTAGCTTCGTTTAATGTTTAGGGAATGTACATACTTCAGTTGTTTGAATTTTTGCTTGATCCAGTATACCAAAACAATAAGCTTAACTGCCATTGCAATTTGGAATGCTAAGACTATCACAATAGGTTGTAAAATTACGTTAAAGAATCCTGTTGCTGTGGGGGACCATCCCAAAAATACTTTCCACCAGCTATGTTTGATAAGAGGTATCACTTCTTATACGCTCAATCACGTGTTTAATTTTTTTAGTAGAGTAGTGAAGAGTAACCCTAATCCTTTGTGCATTTTTCTGAGCTTTTTGTAGTTGTTTTTTCAATTCAGGATGATCCATAAATTGTTTAATCAAACTTATGTTTAGCCTTATTCTTTTATATATCTGATACTGATCTTTAATTTCTTCATTTTCAATTTTGGGTAATGTGAAATTGAAATCACAACCAACCACTGACATAGTGTTACACAAACTTTTGTTCTCATACAGATTATGAGTTATATTGTAGATGTCATTTATCTTAAACAGTGTACACCAACTTCTAAGACATACACATTTTTTTCCAGTATATATAACAATCGATACATTAAACGGGAAAGAATCTAATTGATAATGGCATTTTCCTTTTTCACGATTTAAACATACATCATAAGGTTGAATCACATCATTATTACAAATCTATCCAATTCCTCGTTCTTCCATACAAGTCTCAAGTTCCACTGTTTTCCATGTCTTGTTTTATTTTATTGCCCAGAGTTTGTGTTCTATTGGTTAACATTGGTGTTAACATTTAACCTAGTACTACAATAGGAGATAACCAGTCACTTTGAGCTTTAGACATCATGACTATGTAGGGTGATCATATTTCCCTATGCTGAATATGGGACACCTAGTAAAATTACTCATATTCAAGCAAGTTCAAGGGCAATCAATCAGAATTATGCAGTACAAACATTCAAATTAACATCCAGTTGACTGAGCCCCTGTTAAAAAGAAATACTGTGCAGTTGGATTCATTTTATTTACCTTCTTATCTTTAAGGCTTTAGGGTTCACACAGGGAGAGGTGACACACACACCCATACACCTCTCACATGGGGGCAACTGACTAACCCGACCCTCCATGCCTGGCACTCTCTGCCCTCCATGCCTGGGTGGGCCCCCAGAATAGACCCGCCTTTCCTGGTACCACGTCTTCCCCAGGCAATGCATGGGGGGCATGCAGGGTCACATGCTCCTCCCTCCCCAGATTTCTGCCAGGGTTCACACCAGAATGTGGCCAGCAGCAGCCTTTTGGCACTGTTTGGGAGGGAAGGGACAGGAGCTGCTTCCAGCCGCGGGGAGGGGACGGGATGACCTGGCCCGTCCCACCTGCCGTGGTGGGAAGCAGCTTGTCCCTTCCTGCCCACACAGGATATGTATGGACCAATATCAGTTGAGTCAGGTTTGGATATCCATGAGATAGTAAAAGGATAATTGAATTGAGGACCAATGATTCTCCATGTTCCACCTCTTCACTTTTTGGTTATATTCACATTACCTTCACACCTATAGTGAAATAAAAATTGACCTGAACTTCCTTCCTCACACTCATTTTTTATTATATGTGTATACCAGGGCACTTGTAGCTTTAATTGACTTCTATATATAACTTTGGCTTGCAATTTACATCTATTTACATCCATACACCACCTTTGTTTATCTGTTGATCGTCCTTCTTGTCCTAACGTTACTCCTAGGTAGTTTACTTGTTGTTGGCATATTTGAACCTTCTCTGGACTAACCTTAAACCCTGTTTCCTTTATCTTTTGTAAAACCTGATCTAATATTTCTAAGTTTTCTTCCCTAGTTTTTTGTACTAATAAGGATATCATCTACGTATGATATGATGCTATCCTTATTAGGCATTTTATCCCATATCTTATTTACATCCATATGGCATACAGCAGGGCTGTTATGAAATCCCTGGGGGGGGGGATTGAGTGAAACTTAACTGTCGTCCTTGGAATTTAAAGGCAAATTTATACCAAGAATCTGGTTGTAAGGGTATAGCAAAGAATGCATTTGCTAAATCTAGGACTGTAAACCACCATGCTCCTCCCATAATGGAAGCAATCACTTCTGGATATTTTGCTCCCACTGGAGTAGTCATTGGAGTTACTTTATTCAGTGGCCTAAGATCGATGGTTAATCTCCAAGTTTTACCATCTGCCTTTAAAACTGGCCAAATAGCTGCATTATTTGTACTCTGTTGTTCAACTGTAACTTCTTGCTCTAAAAGACCTTGAACAGTTTTCATTAAACTAGGTTCTGTTTCCTTAGAATATCTATATTGTCTTTGAGTTAGGGGATCAGTTCCAGTAATTAATACTTCTGCCTCAATTTTTCCATATTCTGCCTTGGTAGTAGTGAAGACCTCTTTATACTTTTGTGCAATTTCCAATAGTTCTGGTGGCCAATCAGGTCATTTTATTTCCTCAATGGCTTTTATAGCAGCTAACCTATATCCTGCTTCAATAACGATTGGTTGATCTAAAGCGTTTATTTTATTAGATGGCATTTCCTATAATACCTTATTTACCAAATTTATTATTAACCTAAGATTCTTCAGTACATCAATTCCTATTATTCCATCACCATCAAGAGCCACTAAACCAAACTTTTCTTTTCCTTGCTTTGTTCCTAACTGAAAACAAACTGGAACACTAAACGGTACCCTACTCTTTGCTTCATTAAATCCTTGTAATTTCCTTGTAATTACAGGTGGTCAAAATAAGTTCTTATTCTTTGTGCTTATTACAGAAAATGTGACAACTGTATCTATTAACATATTTTGTCCGAATGCTCCCCTATTAAATTCCACATATACAGTGCGTCTTCCCCAGTCATCCATTTTAAATGTATCACCAAATCAGCATGATCTTCTGCTGATATTGGGGAGATAGGGGGCACTCGGCCTCCCTATACCTGATCTTTAGGACTGGGTGGAGCTGTAGGCATACTTCTCTCATGATTAGCTAATTTTTGAAGCAATTCCTCTGTAGGTAACGCATTAATTTGGTCTTTAGGTTCATACTGTAGTCATTTTTTCCATAGCCAATTCCTTCCTGGATCACTGCCCTTTGTTCATATGGAACAATTCTCCTATTTTTATTTTCTCCTCTGTTTACTTCTCCTTTATTCTGCTTATTTTGCTGGTTTCCCTGTCCCCTTGGACCATTATTGGAGAAAGTTATCACTGATACTCTCTCAGATTTCACTTTTGGGGGCGGCATTGTTTCCCTTTGTATTTCTTACAATCTTTTTGCTTTCTCTTCTATATGGTGTAAAGGAGTTTGAGCGGGATCATCAGAAACCATTACCATTCTAATTGTTGGATGAAATCCCAGCATTAATCCTCTTTTAAATTGTGTAGAATCATATATTATTTGATATCCTAGTGGGATGATTCCAGAATGTCTATATAATAACCTTTTCCTAGTTATATATGGTTCTGGCCTTTCCTTGAATTGTTGTTTCTCCCTATGGAACCATATAACTGGATTTTCACTGGGGAAGAAAAATGTCGAAGTTTCTCTTTCTATTATATCTGTATCGCTCTCTCCTCCTCCCTGGATATCATAAGGAAGTCCAGCAAACTCATCTAAATTGATACATTCCTTTACTAAGGAGGAGAGATCATTCCCCGTCAGCCCAGGTATTCCTGTCTTGGCTAACCATCCAACCACTGTGTTCCTATTTATAGGATCCATTGATTTTCCCAAATCTCTAATCTGTTCAGGGATATATGATCTTTCCTCTACCCTTTCTTCTAGACCTCCTTGATTTCCTTGTGCAGTGGTTTTAGTTACTGTAGTGGTATAGTTGGAGATAAGGGAGGTGACCTTTGCAGTTCTTCAAGTTCTTCTCTTAATGGGTTGTACAATCCTGGAAAAGGCGCCTCACAATGGTCATCATAACTAGGAGGGCCTAGGTCCTCCTCAGCAGATTCTGTCCCTTCACCACTTCCTGATCCTATTGCAGCTATCACTCCTTTAGTTGCTTTTAATTCTTCCTTTAACACACACATTTGTTTTTTTGCAGGCTGTATGGTTTATTTCTTTCTTTTCACCTGCATCAGGGGGTACTACTCTCATTGCAGCTTGCCTATCCATTGCTTTCTGTTTCCATCCCTCAACTTCTTTCATTAACTTTTCCTGTTCTCCTTTTATTTTATTTAGCTCATTTTGCTATTCAACAATTTGCACTGTTAGAACCAACAAAGTTGCTCTCAGTGTATCCGCTTCTTCTTTTAAATTAGCTAACGCTTTATTCTTAAGTTCTTTTTCTTTTCTTAATTCTTGTAATTCTTTTAATAACTTATCTATATCTGCATCTAGAGTTCAAGCTACAAACTGGAGTCCTTGCAAGGCAGCTTGCTTTTTCCAGCGCTGCCCAGAGCGGGGGGCAAGTGGGGCAATTTGCCCCAAGCCCTGGGCCCTGCAGGGGCCCCCATGAGAGTTTTCAGGGGCCCCCACAAGTTTTCGGCGGGTCTTCAGCATCAGGTCCTTCAATGCTGCCGAACACACCTGGAGTGAAGACCTGGAGCTTCTTCTGCTCCGGGTCTTCGGCGGCAATTCGGCGGCGAGGGTTCCTTCCACTCTGGGTCTTCGGCGGCGGGTCCTTCCCTTGCTCCGGGATCCGCCGCCGAAGTGCCCCGAAGACCCAGAGCAGAAGGACCCCAACCGCCGAAGACCCCAGGCCCCCTGAATCCTCTGGGTGGCCCTGGCTTTTTCTCATAGATTCATAGATTCTAGGACTGGAAGGGACCTCGAGAGGTCATCGAGTCCAGTCCCCTGCCCGCATGGCAGGACCAAATACCGTCTAGACCATCCCTGATAGACATTTATCTAACCTACTCTTAAATATCTCCAGAGATGGAGATTCCACAACCTCCCTAGGCAATTTATTCCAGTGTTTAACCACCCTGACAGTTAGGAACTTTTTCCTAATGTCCAACCTAGACCTCCCTTGCTGCAGTTTAAACCCATTGCTTCTGGTTCTATCCTTAGAGGCTAAGATGAACAAGTTTTCTCCCTCCTCCTTATGACACCCTTTAAAATACCTGAAAACTGCTATCATGTCCCCTCTCAGTCTTCTCTTTTCCAAACTAAACAAACCCAATTCTTTCAGCCTTCCTTCGTAGGTCATGTTCTCAAGACCTTTAATCATTCTTGTTGCTCTTCTCTGGACCCTTTCCAATTTCTCCACATCTTTTTTAAAATGCAGTGCCCAGAACTGGACACAATACTCCAGCTGAGGCCTAACCAGAGCAGAGTAGAGCGGAAGAATGACTTCTCGTGTCTTGCTCACAACACACCTGTTAATACATCCCAGAATCATGTTTGCTTTTTTTGCAACAGCATCACACTGTTGACTCATATTTAGCTTGTGGTCCACTATAACCCCTAGATCCCTTTCTGCCGTACTCCTTCCTAGACAATCTCTTCCCATTCTGTATGTGTGAAACTGATTTTTCCTTCCTAAGTGGAGCACTTTGCATTTGTCTTTGTTAAACTTCATCCTGTTTACCTCAGCCCATTTCTCCAATTTGTCCAGATCATTTTGAATTATGACCCTGTCCTCCAAAGCAGTTGCAATCCCTCCCAGTTTGGTATCATCCGCAAACTTAATAAGCGTACTTTCTATGCCAATATCTAAGTCGTTGATGAAGATATTGAACAGCGCCGGTCCCAAAACAGACCCCTGCGGTACCCCACTCGTTATGCCTTTCCAGCAGGATTGGGAACCATTAATAACAACTCTCTGAGTATGGTTATCCAGCCAGTTATGCACCCACCTTATAGTAGCCCCATCTAAATTGTATTTGCCTATTTCTCCTTCTTATTTGGTTCACCTGAGAAAAAGCCTTTTTTCTTACGTTGAATCCATTGGTCCCATTGCCTGCACAGTTACTGATAAGCACCAGGCCAAATGAATGCATTTTCTTTCCAAGGACCACATCCTACCTTTTTAACAAAATCTTCCAAATTGTTTCCCAACATTATTTCTAAAATGCTATTGTGCCTCAGTTTCCCTTTTGCTATCATTTTGATGTTATTTGTTTGGCCAGGTAGTGATCCCCAGGTATGATTACAACCCCAGCCACACCTGGGTTTGTAAGCTTTCTTAAAACTCACAAACTGCTACCAGCCCTTCCAAAATCTTACTGGCCAAGTAATGGTCTCCGGGTATGATTACAACCACAGCCACACCTGAGCCGTAAGTTCTTTAGTGAACTTATGTACGGCTGCCAGTACTTCCAGAAACTGAGCCAGGTACTATTGCAAGAACTAGGCCAGGTAATGGTCTCAGGCACAGAACAATCCCAGCCACACCTGAGTCACAAGTTCTGTGACGAACTCACATACTGCTGCAAGTGCTTAGTCAAATAACGACCCTTGTTCCTGACTTCTTACTAGTTTCTATGGGATAAAGTCTGCCTCCCAAGTCCTTCCTATCCTCGGTGCCTGACCCCAGAATCTGCCTTCCTTAGGTCTTAGGGGTCCAATTCTGTTTCCCTTGGGCCAGATTGCCCTTCTTCTGGCCTATTTACCTGATGATTACCCCATCCCCTCTCGGGTGGTGATCACCTAAATACCCTCTTACTTTAAAACTTTTATCACTAATTCTTAATCTCTAACAACAATTCCTAACAGGTACCTTTTAAAAAAAAATCCTAGACTTATCTCATATGTATATCCACTTACCTTTGGTTATTTACTCTCAGCATGCTTTATGAAAAAACGGTTGTTCTTAAAACAGTTACAAAAATAAACCACAGAGAAAAGAAAACAAAGAACAGAAAGAAGAGAAAAGGAAAAAAAAAATCTGCATGGTGTCAATCATCCTCCTATCCAATAAGGGGCACTATAGCCTCTTTTTAGGCCTTGAAATGACAGGTTCAAGCCTTAAGGTTTTAAATACTACTACCTCGAGCCCACCAAACCAGGGATGCCAATTTCTTACCTCTCAAATTGGTGTGGAGCATTCTACCTTGCTCTAGGCTTCAAATACTGCTTTGAGCCCATCCAGGGACGCCAATTTGTTACCCCAAGATTTGGACTTATGGCCTCCCAATACTGGACTGCCTATAACCATACATTGATTGTCAATTTATTCTGACCAAATGAAATTCCACCTTAGAGGAATTGCCAGGGTATTACCAGGGGGTTTGTCTCTGGCCCGCAGAGAACTCCCCAGAGCAGGCTAATCCTGCTAACCCTTGGGAGGGCATGGATACAGCCCTCTGCTCAAAGGATTGACAGACAAGCAGTAGTTCTTTGAAAACAAAGCCCTGGTCTACACTACAAGGTTAGGTCGAATGTTAGGTAACTACAGGCCTGTTAGTTTAACATCTGCAGTGTGCAAGGTGTTAGAGAAAATTCTGAAAGAGAAACTAGTTGAGGACCTGGAGGTTAGTGGCAATTGCGATAAATTACAACATGGTTTTACGAAGGGCAGATCGTGCCAAACGAATCTGATCTCCTTCTTTGAGAAAGTAACGGATTTATTAGATAAGGGAAATGCGGTGGACCTGATATACCTGGATTTCAGTAAAGCGTTTGATACTGTACCCCATGAGGAATTATTGGTTAAACTGAAAAACATGGGGATCGATATGAAAATCCAGAGGTGGATAAGGAATTGGTTAATGGGGAGAATGCAGCGGGTCGTATTAAAGGGTGAACTGTCAGGTTGGAGGGAGGTTACTAGTGGAGTGCCTCAAGGTTCGGTTTTGGGACCCATTTTATTTAATCTATTTATAACTGACCTCGGAACCGATTGCAGGAGTGGGCTGATAAAGTTTGCGGATGATACGAAGGTGGGAGGCGTTGTAAATTCGGAGGAGGATAGGGATATCCTGCAGGGAGACTTGAATGAGCTTGTGAATTGGAGTATCAGAAATAGGATGAAATTTAATAGTAAAAAGTGTAAGGTGATGCATTTGGGGATGACTAACAAAAATTTTAGTTACAAGATGGGGACGCATTGGTTAGAAGTAACGGAAGAGGAGAAGGACCTAGGGGTCCTCGTAGACCGCAGGATGACTATGAGTCGACAATGCGACGTGGCGGTGAAAAAAGCCAATGCTGTCTTGGGATGCATTAGGCGAGGTATATCTAGTAGGGATAAGGAGGTCCTGCTTCCGTTGTACAAGGCGCTGGTGAGACCTCATTTGGAGTACTGTGTGCAGTTCTGGTCTCCCATGTTTAAAAAAGATGAACTCAAACTGGAACGGGTGCAGAGAAGGGCAACTAGGATGATCAGAGGAATGGAAAACCTGTCGTATGAAAAGAGACTAGAGGAGCTTGGGTTGTTTAGTCTGACAAAGCGAAGGCTGAGGGGGGATATGATTGCTATCTTTAAATATATTAGAGGGATTAATACGAGGGAGGGAGAAGAATTATTCCAGCTAAGTACTAATGTGGATACGAGAACGAATGGATATAAACTGGCCGTGGGGAAGTTCAGGCTTGAAATTAGACGAAGGTTTCTGACCGTCAGAGGGGTGAAATATTGGAACGGCCTTCCGAGGGAAACGGTGGGGGCGACGGACCTGTCTGGTTTTAAGATTAAGTTAGATAAATTTATGGAGGGAATGGTTTAATGGTAAAACATAGTAGTCGAGGAAAACCAAGCAATGGTAGGTAAATTGTACAATGGCTGACAGGGGTCAGGCTGGAGACTCTTGCCTATATGCTCGGGGTCTTACTGATCGCCATATTTGGGGTCAGGAAGGAATTTTCCTCCAGGGCAGATTGGCTGAGCCCCTGGAGGTTTTTCGCCTTCCTCCGCAGCATGGGGCAGGGATCTCTAGCAGGAGGGTTTCTGCCGATTGAAGCCACCTAAAACATGATTGGGGACTTCAACAGCAGAGTCCAGGGAAGGGGTAGGGACGGTTTTGTGGCCTGCAGCATGCAGGGGGTCAGACCAGATGATCATAATGGTCCCTTCTGACCTTAAAGTCTATGAGTCTATGAATGTAGCTGCATTAGGTCAATTTTATAAGCAATGCGTCTACACAACCAACCCCGTTCCATTGACCTAAAGGGCTCTTAAAATCGACTGCTGTACTCCTCGGCAAGGGGAATAGCGCTAAAATCGACCTTGCTGGGTCGAATTTGGGGTAGTGCAGACTCAATTCGACGGTATTGGCGTCCGGGAGCTATCCCAGAGTGCTCCAATGTGACTGCTCTGGATGGTATTTTGAACTCCAATGCACTAGCCAGGTACACAGGAAAAGCCCCGGGAAATTTTAAATTTCATTTCCTGTTTGGTCAGCGTGGCGAGCTCAGCAGCACAAGTGACCATGCAGTTTCAGAATCGCAAACAAGCTCCAGTATGGACTGAATGGGAGACACTGGATCTGATTGCTGTAGGGGGAGAAGAATCTCTGCAGGCAGAACTCCGATCAAAAAGAAGAAATGCTAATATATATGCCACAAATTGCACAGGGCATGGTAGAGAGAGGCTACAACAGGGACACACAGCAGTGCCACGTGAAAGTTAAGGAGCTCAGGCAAGCCTACCAAAACAAGGCAAACGGTTGCTCTGGGTCAGAGCCCCATACATGCTGCTTCTGTGATCAGCTGCATGGCATTCTAGGGGGGGACCCTACCACTACCCCACCACTGTCCGTGGACATCTGCAAGGGGTGAGTCTCATGCAACAGGGAGGAGGGTTTTGTGGAGGAGGAGGAGGAGAATGCGCAGCAGGTAAGCGGAGAATCCGTTCTCCCTGGCAGCCAGGACCTTTTCATCACCCTGGAGCCAATACTCTCCCAAGGCGGGTTCCCGGACCCTGAAGCCAGAGAAACACTACAAGGGTTAAAAGCAATTGTGTTTTAATGTTTGATTTGCCCTGAAGAATCGGGATGCATTCACGGCCAGTACAGCTACTGGAAAAGTCTGTTAACATGTCTGGAGCCGGAATCCTCCAGGAACATCTCCATGAAGCTCTCCTGGAGGTACTCTGAAAGCCTTTGCAGAAGGTTTCTGGGGAGGGCTGCCTTATTTCATCCTCCACAGTAGGACACTTTACCACGCCAAGCCAGTAGCAAGTAGTCTGGAATCATTGCAGCACAAAGCATGGCAGTGAATGGTCCTGGGTTTTGGTCTCATTCAAGCAACATTCGGTCTATATCTTTCTGTGTTAGCCTCAGGAGAGTGATATCATTCATGGTCACCTGGTTGAAATAGGGGAATTTTTTTAAGGGAACAGTAAAAGGACCCCGTTCATGCTGGACTCTTTGAGCTTGGCTAAAAGGGATCATCCCTGAGAATAGCCACGCGGTGGGGGGAGGGGTAAAGGGCTCATCCCAGAGAATAGCCACACGGTGGGGTGGAAAGAGCGGTGTGCTGCACATCCACCTGAAAACTGCAGCCCCTCCTTTTAAATGTGAAGCCCAACCCATTACTTGCTCTGGGAAAGGAGGGTGCTGCAGTTTGAAACCATTCCCACATGTTATGAAGGCAGAAGAAGCCAACCCCGCGTACCCTTTGGCTTACCATGGCTGCCTGGAAACCGAATTCTATTGCCCAGCCGTGTGTGATGTGTCACCATACCGGCAGGTGCTCAATATAAAAGGCAAAATGTGACCTTGTACCTAAAGCACATGTGCTGTCTGCTGTGAATTGCTTGCTTCACTGTGAAAGAGTCTCCCTTTTGTTCTCAGAAATGTATCTTAAATTCTACTCTCCCTTTTTATCCCCCTGCAGGTGCAAATGTTTCTATGCTCCCCCTATCATCTCCGTCCCAGAGGTTATCACAGATTAGAAGGTGAAAAAAATGCACTCTCAATGACATCTTTTCCAAGCTCATGCAGTCCTCCCGCACTGATAGGGCACAGCTGAATGCATGGAGGCATCCAGTGACAGAGGCCAGGAAAACATTAAGTGAGCGTGATGAGAAGAGGCAGGAGGCGATGCTGAGGCTAATGGGGGAGCAAATGGACATGCTCAAGCATCTGGTGGAGCTGCAGGAAAGGCACCAAGAGCACAGACCTCCGCTGCATCCACTGTATAACAACCTGCCCTCCTCCCCAAGTTCCATATCCTCCTCACCCAGATGCCCAAGAATGCAGTGGAGGGAGGCTCCGGGCACCCAGCCACTCCACTCCAAAGGATGGCCCAAACAACAGAAGGCTGTCATTCAAACAGTTTTGATTTGTAGTGTGGCTACAATAAGCAATGTGGCCTTGTCCTTCCCTTCTCCTTCACCCCACCCGGGCTACCTTGTCAGTTATCTCCCCCTTTTTTTTAATTAATAAAGAATGCATGGTTCCAAAACAATAGTGACTTTATTTCCTTTGCCAGCTGTGATCGAAGGGGGGAGGGTGGTTGGCTTGCAGGGAATTAAAATCAACAAGGGGGGCGGGTTTGCATCAAGGAGAAACACACACAACTGTCACACTGTAGGTTGGCCAGTCATGAAACTGGTTTTCAAAGCCTCGCTAATGCGCAGCATGCCTAGCTGTGCTCTTGTAATCACCCTGGTGTCTGGCTGCTCAAAAATGGCCACCAGGAGATTTGCCTCAATTTCCCACCCCACCATAAATGTCTCCCCCTTACTCTCACAGATATTATGGAGCACACAGCAAGCAGCAATAACAATGGGAATATTGGTTGCGCTGAGGTCTGACCTAGTCAGCAAACAGCATCAGCGAGCTTTTAAACATCCAAAGGCACATTCTACCACCATTCTGCACTTGCTCAGCCTATAGTTGAACTGTTCCTTACTACTGTCCAGGCTGCCTGTGTATAGCTTCATGAGCCATGGGAACAAGGGGTAGGCTGGGTCCCCAAGGATAACTATTGACATTTCAACATCCCCAATGGTAATTTTCTGGTCTGGAAAGTAAGTCCATTCTTGCAGCTGCTCAAACAGTCCAGAGTTCCTAAAGATGCGAGCGTCATGCTTTCCTGGCCATCCCACGTTGATGTTGGTGAAACATCCCTTGTGATCCACCCGTGCTTGCAGCACCATTGAGAAGTACCCCTTGCGGTTTACGTACTGGTTGGCAAGGTGGTCCGGTGCCAAGATAGGGATATGTGTTCCGTCTATCGCCCCACCACAGTTAGGGAACCCCATTGAAGCAAAGCCATCCGCTATGACCTGTACATTTCCCAGAGTCACTACCTTCGTTAGCAGAAGGTCAGTGATTGCATTGGCTACTTGGATCACAGCAGCCCCCATAAATTTGCCCACTTCAAATTGATTCCCGGCTTACTGGTAGCAGTCAGCCGTTGCAAGCTTCCACAGGGCTATCGCCACTTGCTCCTCAATTGTCAGGGCAGCTCTCATCTTGGTATTCCTGCACTTCCGGGTGGGGGAGAGCAACTCACAAAGTTCCAGGAAAGTGGCCTTATTCATGTGAAAGTTTCGCAACCACTGGGAATTATCCCATACCTGCAACACTATGCGGTCCCACCAGTCTGTGCTTGTTTGCCAGGCCCAGAATCGGCATTCCACTATATCAACCTGCCCCACTGCTGCCATGATGTCCCAATTGCCATATCCCATGCTTTCAGGAACGTCTGTGTCGATGTCCTCCTCACAATCGTCCTCGTGCTGGCGGCTCCTAGCCAGGTTCTGCACATACTGCAGGATAATGCGCGAGGTGTTTACAATGCTCACAACAGCAGCGGTGAGCTGAGCGGGCTCCATGCTTGCTATGCTATGGCGTCTGCACGGGTAACCCAGGAAAAAAGGCACAAAACGATTGCCTGCTGTTGCTGTTTCATGGAGAGAGGGAGGGAGGGAGGGAGGGGAGACTGACGACATGTACCCAAAACCACCCGTGACAATGTTTTTGCCCCATCAGGCATTGGGAGCTTAACCCAGAATTCCAATGGGCAGCGGAGACTGCAGGAACTGTGAGATAGCTCTGTGAGTTGATGCTAGCCATGGTATTGAGGATGCACTCCGCTGATTTTATGCGCTTAGTGGGGACATACATAATCGACTGTATAAAATCACTTTCTAAAGATCGACTTCTATAAAATCAACCTAATTTCATAGTGTAGACATACACAAAGTCTTATTTATTGAGAGAAAAATAGGTAATTAGAAGTATATTCAATAAAGCAAGAAAAAGCATTACAGGATATAATAGGTAGCAAGGCACAATTGTGTTGAACTTAAATTTCATACGTTCAAATGGCCAAGAGACTAAACAAACTTTATGAAAAATACCATGTTGCAGTATTGGTACACACTGACCCCCACCCCCAAAACAGATTCCTATTGCTCTATCTGCGTTTATCATAAGTTTCCTTTAGTTGACTCATTTATCTGTTTTTGCAAGGTGAAAGGGGGCCTGCCCTAGATAAATTGCCAGGGTTTTTCAGGAAAAGACTTTTAGGAAAAAACTTCCCAGTACAGCTTAGACCTGCTACCCTTGGGAGGTCATGGATATGGCTTTCCAATAGAATTGATGGACACCCAGGCAATCTTCTTCCAAAACAAAGTATTTTCTTTATTTAGTGTCATAGAATTATAGAATATCAGGGTTGGAAGGGAGCTCAGGAGGTCATCTAGTCCAACCCCCTGCTCAAAGCAGGACCAATCCCCAACTAAATCATCCCAACCAGGGCTTCGTCAAGCCTGACCTTAAAAACCTCTAAGGAAGGAGATTCCACCACCTCCCTAGGTAACCCATTCCAGTGCTTCACCACCCTCCTAGTGAAAAAGTTTCTCCTAATATACAACCTAAACCTCCACCAACTTGAGACCATTACTCCTTGTTCTGTCATCTGGTACGACAGATCCATCCTCTCTGGAACCCCCTTTCAGGTAGTTGAAAGTAGCTATCAAATCCCCCCTCATTCTTCTCTTCTGCAGACTAAACAATCCCAGTGCCCTCAGCCTCTCCTCATAAGTCATGTTCTCCAGCCCCCTAATCATTTTTGTTGCCCTCCGCTGGACTCTTTCCAATTGTTCCACATCCTTCTTATAGTGTGGGGCCCAAAACTGGACACAGTACTCCAGATGAGGCCTCACCAATGCTGAATAGAGGGGAATGATCACGTTCCTCGATCTGCTGGCAATGCCCCTACTTATACAGCCCAAAATGCCATTAGCCTTCTTGGCAACAAAGGCACACTGTTGATTCATATTCAGCTTCTCGTCCACTGTAACCCCTAGGTTCTTTTCTGCAGAACTGCTGCCTAGCCATTCGGTCCCTAGTCTGTAGTCTGTAGCAGTCACCAGTATCCCCTGATACAATAAGTCTAAACATAAGTCAAAACATAATTCCCTTAGCACAGTCCTCAGGGGTTGGCACCACCATGTTGTGCGACGGACACCTGACAAAATTACCATATTTAGTGACAGACATTGGGCGGGGTTATGTCATTCAGTCAGTCAACCCGTAAAATAGTGCACAATTTTCCACACAGAAAAAAACTAATAACTTAGCTAGCTAGCTAGATAATAATAATAACAATAACTATAACTATAATTAATAAATTTAACTCACTTTAGTGTTTTTAAATGTACCTTGTTACCACAGCTACATTGAAGTCCTTTGTGCTCGTTGTTGAATTTCAAATACCTAGACAAGCATCAGCCTGACAGTTCTCAAGGCGATTCCTTGTAGATGTTTTGATTGAGTTCATGCGGCTGAAGCCTGGTTCGCAGCAACATGTGTCAGGGCTCAGTGTCAGTAAAAGAAGTGAAAGCCTTGCCAGGTCACTGTATTCACTCTCACTTGACTTAAACAAAAGACACCATAATTTGATAACATTACTGCCACAGTGGTCTGAGATGAAACTTGACCATGTCATCCTCGCAGTACAATGTATACTGAATTTCAACCTTGCTGGAGTCAATGTGCTTTGGAAATTTTGCTGAAAGCTTTTGAATTTCTGAGAGTGGTGGCTTTTGGTTGCAGGGGTCCAAGTAAAGCATGCACTTCACCAAGTCTTTTTCAGGAAACTTGGCCTTGAATGTCTGTTCAAGTTTCTTTGCATATTAGATGAACATTGCTTTTACCTGAGCAATCTCTGTTTCTGGTAAGTAGTGCTGCTCCTCAGACTCCCTGAGCATCTCTGTGACCTTGGCACTAGGGATAGACAGGTTGCTTGGAGATATGAAAGATTCCAGCATAGAATCCTCATTTGAAGGCTGTTTAAACAGCTTCAAAATGACCTTGCAGTACTTCTCCAGAGAGCAGTATGCATTGTACAGATCAGAGTTCTCTTTCTGCAGTGCCAAATTCATTGCTGCGAGAAGTTGCAAAACCCAATTCAGGAAAGTGAGATACAAAATGAATTTAGGAGACTGTAGCATGTCATAGATATTCTGACAACTTGTTCTATAATTTAGTGACTCATTCCCAAATGACTGTCTCTCAAAATATTGCACTAGATAATCTGGCAGTAGCTGGAACCAGCAAATTTTTTTGTAGCTAACCAGTTTTGAATATTCCTCTCAATTCAGCTCACAGATCTGTCTAAACTCCTTTTTTCTTGCAGCCCCACTGAAATGTCTAAGGCCTGGTCTACACTAGGCGTTTATGTCGAAGTTAGCGCCGTTACATCGAATTAACCCTGCACCCGTCCACACCGCGAAGGTATTTAGTTCGACATAGAGGTCTCTTTAATTCGACTTCTGTACTCCTCCCCGACGAGGGGAGTAGCGCTAAATTCGACATGGCCATGTCGAATTAGGCTAGGTGTGGATGGAAATCGACGCTAATAGCTCCAGGAGCTATCCCACAGTGCACCACTCTGTTGACGCTCTGGACAGCAGTAAGAGCTCGGATGTTCTGAACTGCCACACAGGAAAAGCCCCGGGAAAATTTGAATTTGAATTCCTTTTCCTGTCTGGCCAGTTTGAATCTCATTTCCTGTCTGGACATCGTGGCGAGCTCAGCAGCACTGGCAACGATGCAGAGCTCTCCAGCACTGATGGCAGTGCAATCTCAGAATAGAAAGAGGGCCCCAGCATGGACTGATCGGGAAGTCTTGGATCTCATCGCTGTGTGGGGCGATGAGTCCGTGCTTTCCGAGCTGCGATCCAAAAGACGGAATGCAAAGATCTATGAGAAGATCTCTAAAGACATGGCAGAGAGAGGATACAGCCGGGATGTAACGCAGTGCCGCGTGAAAATCAAGGAGCTGAGGCAAGGCTACCAGAAGACCAAAGAGGCAAACGGACGCTCCGGATCCCATCCCCAGACATCCCGTTTCTACGAGGCACTGCATTCCATCCTCGGTGCGGCCGCCACCACTACCCCACCACTGACTGTGGACTCTGAGGATGGGATAGTGTCCACGGCCGGATCCTCGGACATGTTAGCGGACGGGGAAGATGAGGAAGGAGATGAGGAGGACGAGGCAGTCGACAGCGCTCACAACGCTGATTTCCCCGACAGCCAGGATCTCTTCATCACCCTTACAGAGATCCCCTACCAACCCTCCCCAGCCGTTACCCCGGACACAGAATCTGGTGAAGGATCATCCAGTAAGTGTTGTAAACATCTAAACATTTATTTGTAACAGAACATGATTATTAACAATTTAAAAAATGGGTTTCTCATGATTAGTTTGATTAACTTAACGGTTCAGTCATGGGCAGTGCAACTATTTGAAAAAAATCTAGCAATGTCCGGTTTTGCATGATTGTCCTGCCCAAGCCGCTCTACTGTTTAGTCCCTGCTACTGCAGCTACAGTAAGATGCGGTCTATATGTCCGGGGATGGAGCAGAAATCCTCCTGGGACATCTCAAGGAAGCTCTCCTGCAGGTAATTTGAAATCCGCTGCATTAGGTTCTTGGGGAGAGCGGCCTTATTGGGTCCTCCGTAGTAGGACACGTTGCCGCGCCACGAGACTAGCAAGTACTCTGGAATCATTGCTTGGCACAGCATGGCGGCATACGGCCCTGGTCTTTGAAGGCTTTCCCGGAGCATTCTCTGTCTGTCGCTCTCAGAGATCCTCATGAGGGTGATGTCGCTCATGATGACCTGCTTTGAATGAGGTAGGGGAATGTTAGTGTTGGGACTGCTTTACCGTTCCTTTACAGAACTGTAACCGCTGGTTTGCAGCCACGCGGTGGAGGCGGGAGAGGGTCAGCCGAAAGGGATCGTTCCCGGGGACAGCCGCGAGGGTGTGGGACAGGAGCAGACTTCCTGCTTGCCGGATTGCTGGCAGCAGGGACCGACATTGATTTCAATGTGAAATGAGGCCATTGCTAATATTAAAGTTTTAAGCTGCCACGAATCTACGGCTTACCATGTCTGCGTGCAAGAGCAATTCCGTTGTCCTGACAGGGTTCTCAAAAGTGCTCTGCAAAACCCCAGACACTGAATGCGAAGGCCGAGAATTCGACCTTGTGCTGAGTGCGCATGTGATAGGTGCTGTGCATGGTCCTGTTCACAGAGAAAGACTATGTTCTTTGTTCACAACTACATTTATCTTTCTGAGGAATTCACTCCCTTTTTCCCATTCCCACAGCCCCATCTGCGACTGTCTCACAACCTAGCCTGTCATCACACTCCCAGAGGCTAGGGAGGATTAGGCATAAGAAGAAGAGGACACGGGAGGACATGTTCTCAGAGCTTATAGCCTGCTCCCGAGCCCAGGCAGCACAGCAGACCCAGTGGCGGGAGAACTTGTCCCAAATGCACCAAGCCAACATGGATCGGGAGGAGAGGTGGCGTCAGGAAGACCAGCAGGCGACTCAAACCCTGCTTGGACTACTGAGGGAGCAAACGGACACGCTCCGGCGCCTTGTGGATGTTCTGCAGGAACGGAGGCAGGAGGACAGAGCCCCGCTGCAGTCCATCTCTAACCGCCCTCCCCCGCCACCAAGTCCCATACTCCCTTCACCCAAAGTGCACAGAAGGAGAGGCGGCAGAGTCCCTGCTAACTCTCACTCCACCCCTGCAGAGAGCTCGAGCAGCAGAAGGCTCTCATTCCCCAAAGTTTGACAAGTTCTTTCCTTCCCGCCTGACACAAGCCCCCGTCCAAGTTTCACTTCCCAGTCCCATGTGTAGTTGATAATAAAAAATATGTTTCTGTTAACTACTGTTTCCATCATGTTCTTTTGGAGGAGGGGGGGGAAAGGGGGTTGGTAATTGGACAGGACAGTCACCTTTGGCAGGGTACATAGTAGGGGGCAGGCACAGCAGCAGGGCACATACATAGTGCAGTGATGCAGTGACTACTTACCCTGGTTAGTCTGGGAGGTTCTTTTCATGTTATGTGGTGGGGGGTGGGTTGCTCTGTGACTTTGTGTCAGGGGAGGGCAGTTAGAGATCTTAAGCGGCGGTCCTTAGGCAGGATCACAGAGCCACACAGCAGGGGATCTGTAACCGTCCCACCCCTGCCACAAACTCACATAGACCCCCCATACACACAGTCCGTATCAGGAGGGGTGACAGGCTCCGTTGAAAGAACCATCCCACCGCAGCGGAGCCTGTCAGTCCTTGAGTTTAGAAGCTGCATTCGCGCGACTACACTACACCCGCTCCGCACCACAGTCTGCGTCCCAGTTTTAAAAAATTCCCGCGAAAACAGTATTAAAGAAAACGGTGTGCTTTAACAAAGTAGAACTATTTTTATTTTGAAACGTGTGTTGGAAGTGGGGTGAAGGCTTCTCTGTACACAAAATTAGAAAGTCACAGGTTACCCTGCTCACTCAGGAACTTTGCTTTCAAAGCCTCCCGGATGCACAGCGCTTCCCGCTGGTCTCTTCTAATCGCCCGGCTGTCTGGCTGGGCGTAATCAGCAGCCAGGCTAATTTCCTCAACCTCCCACCCCGCCATAAAGGTCTCCCCCTTGCTCTCACAGAGATTGTGGAGCACACAGCAAGCTGCTATAACAATGGGGATATTGGTTCGCTGAGATCACAGCGAGTCAGCAAGCTTCTCCATCTCCCCTTGAGACGTCCAAAAGCACACTCCACCACCATTCTGCACTTGCTCAGCCGGTAGTTGAAGAGTTCTTTTTCAGTGTCCAGGGCACCTGTATAGGGCTTCATGAGCCAGGGCATTAGCGGGTAGGCTGGGTCCCCGAGGATGACTATAGGCATCTCCACATCCCCAACAGTTATTTTGTGGTCCGGGAAGTAAATACCTTGCTGCAGCCGTCTAAACAGACCAGAGTTCCTGAAAACACGAGCGTCATGAACCTTGCCCGGCCATCCGACATTGATGTTGGTAAAACGTCCCCTGTGGTCCACCAGTGCTTGCAGCACCATGGAAAAGTAGCCCTTTCTGTTAATGTACTGGCTGGCCTGGTGGTCCGGTGCCAGGATAGGGATGTGAGTTCCATCTATGGCCCCACCGCAGTTTGGGAATCCCATCGCTGCGAAGCCATCTATGATCGCCTCCAAGTTTCCCAGGGTCACTACCTTTGGCAGCAGTACATCAACGATTGCCTTGGCTACTTGCATCACAACAACCCCCACGGTAGATTTGCCCACCCCAAACTGGCTCGCGACTGACCGGTAGCTGTCAGGCGTTGCAAGCTTCCAGAGGGCTATGGCCACTCGCTTCTGGACAGTCAGGGCTGGTCGCATCCGGGTGTCATTGCGCTTCAGGGCAGGGGACAGCAACTCACAAAGTTCAAGGAAAGTTCCCTTCCGCATGCGGAAGTTTCGCAGCCACTGTGATTCATCCCAGACCTGCAGCACTATGCGGTCCCACCACTCAGTGCTTGTTTCCCGTGCCCAGAATCGCCGTTTCACAGCATCAACATGACCCATTGCCACCGTGATGTCCTCGGCGCTGGGTCCCCTGCTTTCTGAGAGGTCTGTGCTACTCTCAGACTTCAGGTCATCACCGCGTTGACGTAGCCTCCTCGCCTGACTTTTCTGCATCTGCCTCAGGGCAACCTGTATGATAAGCTGCGAGGCGTTGAGAGCGGCCACAACTGCAGCGATGGTTGCAGTGGGCTCCATGCTCACAGTGCTGTGGCGTCCGCGCTGTCAATGACTTGAAAAGTGCGCGAAATGATTTCCCGCCGGCGCTTTCAGGGAGGGAGGGAGGGCGGGAGTGATGGACGGATGACGACAGTTACCCAAAAGCACCCTGGCCCCTTTTTTTTTTACCCAGAAGGCATTTGCGGCTCCACCCAGAATTCCAATGGGCGGCGGGGACTCCGGGAACTGTGGGATAGCTGCCCTCAGTGCACCGCTTCCAATGTCGACGCTTTCCCCGTTAGTGTGGACTCACAAAGTCGAATTACTGTCCTTAGTGTGGACACACACGTTCGACTTTGCAATATCGATTCCAAATATTCGATTTAAGTAAAATCGAACTACTCTCGTAGTGTAGACAAGGCCTGAGTGTTGCTTTGATAGTATCTTCCACAAAGTCAGGTCTGACTGATTCAGCATCTCTAGCCATTGAGGCTTGGCGATGGGTCGTACAGTGCTGGATGAATAAATCACCATAGCAATCTTTGTCGCTTTGAAATGCTTTCACGTGCAGCTAGCATTACAAATGCCCCATCCGATGTAATTTTCTCCACAGGGTACTTGTTTTGGTCATTTTCCCAACAACCAACGATGGCTGCATTAATATTTTCAGCACTACAGCATTCAGCTATTTCAATATAAGCTCAAAAACTCAGAGCGAATTTCACTTCAGTCAACATTCACAAAGTGATGGTAAATAATAAGCTGACTCTTGTCACACATTAAGTTAACAAACAGAGCATTTACTGCTGCTTTAACAGTTTCACTGTAGAGATAGCCACCTAAATCCTCGGTGTTTCTTGCCACAGTCCTGGCACTGCAGTGAAGTCTTTGAAAAGGAGCAGATTTTGGGTGACATTTTTCAGTGATTTCTTTGAAGATGACACCTGCTGTAAATGACAATTTGGCTTTTGCTAAATGGTACGCAAGGCAAAGCTGCAAAATATCATTAAGAGCATTTGTCTTGTTCAAAGACTATTCCACCAAGGGTGGAACTCTTTGCTGCCGCATAAAGCAGTTAATTCATACATTTTGGTTTGCTCAAGCTATTGGCAAACAATGCCTCCATTTCTTCAGGGAATTGGGCTGACCAGGAGCTTTTTATTAAGTTATCATGGAAACCTTCATTTTTAGTGAGCTCTTTCTTAGCTGGGTTGAATTATTTCACTTCAATGGTAGAGTTCTTGTAACTAGTGGGTTCACGTCTTACTGTTTTTTTCCTGGCAGAGCTATTGTTGAGACAGAATATGAAGAGGGGAGTTAGTACTGCTAAGTTCTATTCCTAGCTCTGCCAATGACATGCTATGTAAATTTGGACAAATCACTCTACTTCTCTGGGCCTTAGTTTACCCTTCTGTAATAATAAGAACTTACCTCACCACAGGTATTAATGTTTATAGAATGCTTTGACATCCTCATATAAAAGCATTATCTTGTTTATTACTATTGTGTAACTAAGGGTGTTGCATTCCTTTTTCTTGGTAAAGTTGCCTTCTTTTCCTTGTCTCCCTTTCAGACAAACTTCCTAACATCACTGTCCTAACTAATCCTAAAATAGACATTTGATACAGACTCAAAATTTTCATTGAAAAATGAATTCAAATGAGCCACACTGTCATGAACTGAAAATACAATACACATGCACACACAACTGTAGACAAAGGCTAATGACAAATGGTAGTGCATTTATTTCTGGAGATGGTATTGGTATTTTTGGGTATTGCGTGGATTAGTGTTAGAATCATAGGCGCCAACTTCTCCTGGTGCTGGTGGGTGCTCAACCCCTGTCCCCGGCCCCATCCCAACTCCACCCCTGCCCCGCCACCATTCTAACCCCTTCCCCAAAGTCCCTGCCCCAACTCCGCCCCCTCCCTGCCCCATTGGACTCCTTCCCCAAATCCCCACCCTGGCCCCACCTCTTCCCCGCCTCCTCCCCTAAGCATGCCGAGTTCCCACTCCCCCCCTCCCGAGCTTGTTACGCCATGAAACAGCTGTTTTGCAGCGGCAAGCACTGGGAGGAGAAGCGGGGAAGGCGCACTCAGGGGAGGAGGTGGATGTGGAGGTGAGCTGGGGCAAGAGGGCAGGGCAGGGAGTTTGGCTGCTAGTGGGTGCACCAATTTTTCCCCGTGGATGCTCCAGCCCCGGAGCACCCATGGAGTCGGCGCCTATGGTTAGAATCTCTCTTAGTTTAGCATTTATTTAAAGACCACATTGCTGACATTTGCAGATGATACTAAATTGGAGGTGCTAAAAAACTAGTCACAATAGAGGAAAAGACATTAGAAATGTGGGCAGAAAATAAAACGAGTTTCAATGTAGGTGAGGGGAGGGAAGCGATGTGAGGGAATGCAGACTAATACATCGGGGTGGGGAGGGAGGGGGAGACCTGAAACAGGTATACCATAGGAAGGAGAAATCTGGGCAGCAATAAATCCAAAAGAGATCTAGGAATGAAAATGAACAAATTAAACAGGAGTATACAGTGTGGTTGAACTGCACAAACTGAGGCAGTTTTTGGCACCATATGATAAATTTATGGAAGGGATGGTATGATGAGACTCCCTACATGGCATATGGCCCATCTGCAACTGACTAGTGGCAAATATCCCCAACGTCCAGAGATGAAACACTAGATGGAGAGGGCTCTGAGTTACTGCAGAGAATTCTTTTCCAGGTGTCTGGCTGACATGCTCAGGGTCCACCTGTTCACAGCATTTGGAGGTCGGGAAGGAATTTCCCCCTCCCCCCCCCCCCGGTCAGATTGACAGACACCCTGGGGGGTTTTCACCTTCTTCTGCAGCATGGGTCTCTTGCAGTTTTAAACTAGAGTAAATGGTGGATTCTCTGTAACTTGATGTCATTAAAATAATGATTTGAGGACTTTGGTAACTCAACCAGAGGTTATGGGTCTGTTACAGGAGTTGTTACCCTAAGATTTTAAATGCCAATTATGGTACTTACAGCTTTTGTCTACATTTTAACTAAAGGGTAAACAACGGTGTGGTCCGCCCTAAAGGAATTACCAGGGGGCTTGTCTCTGACCTGTAGAGGGCTCTCCAGAGCAAGCTAGTCTCACTAGCCCCTGAAAGGACATAGATACAGCCTTCTGCTCAAGGATAGACACACCAGCAGCTGTTCTCTGAAAACATTTATTTATTTAAAGAAGTAAATAGTTACAGAATAAAGCAAAGAAGAGACATAAAGTATAGTAAGATACAATAGAATTACATTTAAAATAGCACAACAGAATAAAAGACAGACTAAATATGATAACTATCACATCTAAGAAATAGAGTAGTTTCAATGTAACATTGAAACAATGTAGCATACACAAAGGCTTTTAATCTTAGTTACATTTCAATCCTGTACTTAATACAATGTAGTATGCATGACCTCTATATACACATATGAGAAACCAGTATAAATGCCCCAGATTTAAAGGAGATATTTACTTAGCACTAACATTCACATTTGACATTTAACATTTAATACCTAACATTAACTATTTACATTAACATTTACATTAACATCCTGTGAGGGCTGATCAGGCTTGTCACAGAATGGGTAGGGGAGATCTCATTCAAACACAGACATCCAGCTTTACTGGCAGGCAAGACCCACACATTCTTTAAATAATAGGAAAAAGATCAAATTTACATGGGTACCAAAATCCCTCTGACTTGTCAGAATGGGCCTTCTGCTCTGTCACAGCAAGCTGATGTGAAACTCTTGTCTGGAGGTCATGGCTTCTGCGACTGCTTCCCACCAGCTCTTGAGGTGGTTAACTGCGAGTTTGTGGTAGCTTGCTTGAAGGCAGTTGCTTGTTGCTGTGGCAACCATTAGAATTCTGTGGCTGCTGCTTCTTTTCCAGGTAGCTACTTTTTCTTGCAGGTAGCTGCATTTCAGGTAACTCCGTTCTTCTTCTCAGATAACTTCTGCTTATTCACTGAAAGCCTCCTACAGGTTCAACCTGCTGGCTGAACCCACTACACTCTTAGCCTGTTGGCTGTTGGCTTTATATACTGTTTGCTCTCTGAAAGTCAGCCAATCAGCTTCCAGCTTTTCAGTCCATCCTTTATGACATCATCTGGTCTGAGCCAATCAGCTTCCTAGAATTTAGCCCCAACCTTATGATGTCATAGGGTCACATGTACCTACATGTGCTTTGTCTGTCGCTCTCTTATGATGTCATCTTTAAGTTCCTCCTAGTCACATATACCTACGTGTGACTGTTGCTCTCTTATAACGTCATCTTTAAGCTCCTCCTCCTGACGCCACTTTGTTTGCTAGAATCTTCCACTACCTACGTCATCTGCCAGTTTGGTCAGCCATGTAGGACTTTCTAAATTTAAACTAACATTAATTTTTACTTAATTAGAGCCTTTATCTTAAAACTAATTACTGTTTTATGCAAACTAAAGTGTCCTGACACCGTCACCACCTTAATTATGTCAAATTCAGAGAAATGTAATTTTACGATATTTAAACCACTTCTGAGATTTTTCTGCAATCCTTCAAAGGTGCTGTAAAGTATTTCAAAACAGCTAAAGCAAACTCTTTTGGTACAGAGTGAGTGGCTGAGGTTCTTTGGCTTGCAACGTGCAGGAGGTCAGGCTAGATGATCCTGATGATCCCTTCTGTCCTCGAAGTCTATGAGTCAAGGCATCATGTCACTGAGTAGTGAGGTAACAGTCCTTCTCACTAAAGCTTTGGTACAGCTGCACATTTTGAAGAAAGGTTAGAGAAGAACAGCAAAAATTATTTTTGTAGCCATGGTCTTGCAGGATCTTGGACACAAAGGAAGAAATTTAATAAATTATAGTGAGCATGAAAGTGCCAATCTCCTCATAAAAAGCACGCTTCACCCCTTGCTACTTGGTTTAGATGTAGTGGGGCAACTGTCCATTCTTCCTTTGTGAATCAGTCCACAGAATAAAACATTTGGAGAAATGATCATGTACACAATTTTTTTCCTCCCATGCATGTCTACTCATTTCCTCCTAGTTTCTCCCTCTATTCTCTTCTCTTCCCCTTCTCAGTTTTATACCTTTTTTCATGCTGCTCCCTATGCTTGGAACAGCTTCTTAAAAACACACACATCTGTTGTAAAATCTCCTTGCCAGTGTCTACATCATACCTTCTGTGAACTGTTATAGTGTGTATGTTATTTGCCTGTGTGAATTACTGAAAGAGCTTCAAGGCAGGGACCATGTCTTTTGTGTGATTGAAAAGGGCAATGTATTGTACTTTTATGACACTCCAAAAATAATATTTGGTTCTGGTGCGTCAGGATTAACATTTTTGTGGAAAAATAATTAAAATAAATTCTCCATCCTAGAGCAGCTCTCCCCATGGGATAGATCTCAGAACTTTTCCAAGGCTCAACCAAACTTTTTTCTGAATGGACTGGATGTGTTTAGATGCCAAATCCATGACTTTATTTGGCTTCCACAGAACAGAAGCCAGCATACAGTGTCTGAATAGGGCCCTTCCTGTGTATTATTACAGACTGTTTTCATTACACAGATTGCCAATAAAGTCTTTAATTTCCATGAGACAAAGATCCTCTCTTTTTTGCATGGCAGCAAAATTCTGATTGAAGGACAGTTAACTAAGCCATTCAAAATTCAGCTTTTAGATTTATATTTACTTGGAGAAAGCAGGGCTTTTGGAGCTCATCACTGAGGTGCAACCTCATCACTGAGTCTGTGTCCCGGGGGTGGGGGTAAGGGGACTGCCAGGTGATCTTCCATCTTCGTGCAGCCGGTGGCCATGCTGGAGCCTCTGCATTTATTTATTGACAAATAAAACTTGCAGAATTTTGCAGGATTTTAAAATATTGTGCGCAGAATTTATAATATGAATGTCATAATATTTTTGTTTAAAATTCAATCTGTTATTACTTTGGGGTCCTGCACACACCTCCTGAATTAACTCCTAACTAAGGGATAAATCCTGGGCCTCAGAGCTTTGCATTGACTTCTGGGGGACCTAGAACTGGCACTAAGTAAAGTCTTACCTCTTCAGGAAACCTTCTAACCAAGCTGATTTTGTATGTGTAAATATATCAGTTTCTACTCTGAAATGTAACTGAAAAAAATGGTAACATGGGGGTCTGTGTTCAGTCTTTCAATTTCACATTCAAATGGTCTATGTTTACAAGTAAAAATATTTTTTGTGACTGCCAGCCCTGGGTTCTGATAGTCAAACTGAAGTCTTGGCTGGATCAAGGGCTGGATCAAGCCCCTTGATAGCAATGGGAGTCTTTCTGTTGACTTCAGTGGGCTTTGGTTCATGCCTCAAGTATACACGTTCAGTAGACCAAATTCGGTCCTTGGTTACACCTGTCATTTGTCCTCAAATTATGCCCCCAGTGACATCTGTGCAATTGTATTGCCTTTAATGGGGTTGCATTGATGTCACTGTGTAGAACTCGATACACAATTCTGTTGTTTCACATGAAGGAATAAAATCCAGCGTGCTCTTTCTTAACCATGTTAGCTCTGGAGTACTAATAGAAATTTATTTTTGTCACTAAAGAAAGCAAAATAGGACTCTAAATATACAACAGAAACAAATCTGTTGAGTAAGAAAATGGAATTTTTGTTTTGTCACTTTTCAAAGTAGAACCACAGTTCAAAAAAGTTAACATTTGGTTTTACTGGTGAATTTTACAGTAGCTGACTTATTTTTGCTGATGTTACTCATATGCACTGTACTATGGAATCAACCAAACGTTCGGGATTTTAAGAATCTATGGGACCATTCTATATTAAGTTCTATGGGACCATCCTATATTAAGTTGCAGCACGAAGAGCAGCTCAGTTTTACATGATTTCATAAATGATTCAGTGATATTCAAGAATATTAAGACATTGTTCCTTTCCTAAAGGCATAGGGAAAAATGAAATATCTTCTTAAGACAGGATGACAAGGATGGAGTTCTTATGTTGACTGATCCTTTGAATAACAGTGAGAGCTTCTGTGTAAGCAATTCTCTCATACCTGGGATTTTAAAATCTTTTCATTGGGTAGAAAACATCTAAATGGAAGGGTCACCTGGTAGATCAATTTCCCTCCCGCTCATGGTTATAATTCATAATTAAGGCTGTGAGTTGGTCACGGAGGTTACGGAAATCATGGATTCCGTGACTTTCTGTGACCTCCTTGACTTCTACAGTGGTCGGTGTGCCTGGTCCAGGGGCAGATCAGGCAGCCCCTGCGCCAGTTGCACCAGCCGCTGCTGGGGCAGTCTCGGGCCACTGCGCCCTCTTCGCCCAGGAGCGGAAGGAGTTTGGGTGTGGGAGGGGGCAGGAGGTTGGGGCACGGGATGGGGTGAGGCTGGCTCCGGACGGTGCTTACCTTGGGAGGCTCCCTGGAAGCAGTGACATCCTCCTCGCTCAGCTCCCAGGCGGAGGCATGGCCAGGCATCTCTGCGTGTAGCCTCTGCCTGCAGGCACCACCCCCACACCTCCCATTGGCTGCGGTTTCTGGCCAATGGGAGCTGTGAAGCTAGCGTTCTGGGCGGAGGCAGCATGCAGAGCTGCCTGGTCATGACTCCACCTAGAAGCTGAGTGAGGGGGATATCCCCACTTCCGGGGAGGCATGGAGCCAGGTAGGGAGCCTGCTGGTCCTGCCAACCCCCACCCCCAGCACCAGCGGGGGTCTTGAGCTGTGCGCCACCGCCTGTGTGTCCCCAGAACCAGCGAGGTCCCAGGCCCATGTGCCGCTGCACACCACTCCCCCCCCCACTAGCACCCACAGTGCCCCTGGTCCCCCGACCTGAGCACCTGCAGCAGCCCTGGGTCGCCCTGCCTCCCCCCATCCAAGATTTAGCCAGAGGTATATCTTAGAAGTCATGGACAGGTCACGGGCCACGAATGTTTGTTTACTGTCAGTGACCTGTCCATGACTTTAACTAAAAATACCCATGACTAGAACATAACCTTATTCATAATTACATAAAATCTCTTCCCCCAGTCCATATTTATCTATACACAGTGGAACAGCTTCAACAGGAAAGACTGAGAGGGTCCCACATCAGAATATCTCAGAGCCCCATGGTTAGGGCACTCTCTTGAGAGGTGAGAATAACTCATATTTAAATCAGGCACTGGGAAGATGAATTGAACCAGGGTTTCCCAAACAATGAGGGAGTGCCCTAACCTCTGGGCTAGAGCTTATATGGGAGGGCGTGGTTGCTGCTGTCTTCTCCTCAACCATTTTGGGTGGGGTTAGATGTGCTTTGAGAACACTTACCATTTTGAGGCCCACAGATTTGAGAATAATGCTGGAGTTTAGGCATGAGATAGATGCCCAAGTTCCTACATCGAAGTGCTGTGCACATGCCTCAGGAACAGAAACTTAGGCACCTTGGGGATTTTTTTGGTGAAAATTTAGGCATTGAGGATTTTAAGCACCTCCAGAGTTAGGTGGCAACTGAGCTGGGGGGTTGAGAATTTCAGTGGTGCCTAGATTTTGGACTTAGGTCTGTAAGTCTTTTTATGGATCTGGGCCTTTGTATCGTTTTAGCTTCTTTAAATGAAATTTAGCAGCTAGAAATAGAAGGGGAGCTAGCACACTGGAACCAGACCACCAGCACTTACTTCATGGATCACACTTTGGAACGCTGTGCCTTCACAGGTTAACATAAACTCCACTATAGAATTCAGGATACTGTAGATTTATTTCATTTTAAAAAAAGACAATTGTTTGAAGCTGCTCAGAGGTTTGAATGACAGAACTAGTTCTGCCACAGATGAATTAATGGGAAGAGTTTGTGTGAGGAGTGAAAGACATAACTTTTCACATGACTGTAGTTTCTCTCTTCTATATACAGAAAGTAGCATGTTTACTATATATATATTTTTCCCATAGGTATAATTTTCAGACAGTAATAACCAGTGAAAACTAATCTGTCTGTATCTACAAGAGAACCCTAAATTTTGCACAGAGACCATACCATTTTTGGATCTCAGTAGGTTTTTTAAAATTTTTCATAATTTTATTTGTGAAGAAGAATATAGAATGGGACCTTTAGCCATTGAATTGAATTTCTTTTAATGCCTGAGACAATTCGACATTTCCAAAAAGCTTTTCAAAGCAAAGACACTTTGTATAAAAGCACACAATAGACTGAAGTCATGTTCACAGAAGAATTCTATAATTTTACCAGCTGTTAACATTTCAATATAATATCACTGAATCAAGGATCCAGACACAGCTCTGCCAAAGTACTTCAATCCTGACCCATATAACTTTTGCTCTTACCATTCCTGGTGCTTTTTAGTGAAGAAATTGCCCGTTGTCTGGAATTGCATGATGGCTTTTATGATGTTTAATGTTTAATGGATTAATGTTTCTTGGGGGACTAGCCCATATGAAGAGATGTAAAGAATCTGGCTGGGTGTGGGCATGCTGGCAGAGAGAGAGTAACAGCCTCTTACAACATTATACGTTGGGCTTTAAAACATGTTTGAAAACCATTTGAATTTGACTTAAACATGGAAAGATCACAGCAGCATACCCTAAGTGCAGAAACTGTCAGGGCATCAGGGTTTGGCCAGCTTTGGTGAATTAAGTAGTCCTGAAGCACATATTATTATAAGAGGCCTGTGCTCTGAGGAGGCATAGGCCAGGCCTTGCGGGGGGGCTGTGCACCCTCCAGGGGAGTTCAGGAGGTGGGGAGGGGGGAACCTGGTCTGGGGAGCAGCCCCTGGGCACAGCTGGCCCCTGGGGTCTATAAAGGCTTGTTGGGATTTGCCCCTCAATGAACCGATGTGCGGGTTGGGAGGGGGGAACGCAAGGTGGAAGTTTTGCTTAGGGCACAAAATATCCTTGCACCGACCCTGGCTGCAGCAATAGACCTGGGCATGTTGGGTTGTGAGTTCTCTTCCCCTCCATAGCCCCCATTTTGTTCACATGCATCTTGATCATATTTTCAAACTTTCAAGTTGGGTCACTGTCTCTGCCCGCTGCTAATTTCCCCCCTCCCTCCCACATTATTTTCCCCATGTTTTGTGTAATACTTGATCCTATTTCCTGTAGGGGACTCCTTTACTTATCTGCCTTCACCTTGGTTAGTTCCAAGTCCTATCTTACTTCTTGGTCCTCTCTTATCTGTATTCTCCCTCTTTTTCTTTTTCTTTCTTACCTCTTTTGGTCTCTTGTGCCAATCCCTCGTATTGTTTCTCACTCAGATTCTCCTCACCTCTTCCCTCTTAGTCATCTTCATATGACTTATTTCACATTTGTGTATGACCATTAGGCAATATCGTGAGACAACGCTGCCTGTGATTCCAGGAATACGCTAACATACAGCTCTATGTATTTCCTTCCAGCATAAACTGTCTCCCAGCTATCTCAGTGTATGTAGGAAAATACAGCCAAGATAAAGAACAGCTGCTTCAAAATGAACTCTGAAACAGGTGAAATGATGCTAGTTAGAAGAGAGAAATGCTTCAAGAAACTGACAAACTCTACCATTCAACTCTGCCTTCCAGTAGTTAAAATCATGGCAGTTTTGACCCTGTTCCCGGAAATAAACAGAAGTCACTAAATCCAGGACACTAGATTGGAGTCAGGAGACCTTGGTTTCTATTCCTGCTGTGTTATTCTGAGCAAATTACGTCAACTTTCTGCCTCCGTTTCCACATCCATAAAATGGGACTAATGATACTGTCCTTAGGAAAGTCATTTGAGCTCTACAGACAAAAAGTTATATAAGAATGGAGTTGTTACTGCTTTAATTTGCATAATGACTCACTCTATTCCTGATGGACAATGACTTGGCAACAGTACTGTGCATTCAGCACCTCCAGCTTGAATTAATTGGTGCTCTGCAACCTGCAATGGCTCCCCCATCTCTGCTGCATCAACTTCATGTTTGTGGTACTGACCTATAAGGCCCCTGATATACTAAACCCATGCTATTCCAAGGATTGCAAGGTAGTTATGATCATTCATCTTGCCATCCTCAGGTCCATGCTTCTTTGTCATAATAGTCCCTAAGAAGCCAGAGCAAAAAACCTAGCAGTCTACTCAAATGTAAAAGTAAATCATTAAAAGGAAAAGTAGCATGGAGAGTCACATACAGTTTTAATGAGGAGCACATAGATTGTCAGGGTCAAGTTGTTAATAAACATAAATCACCTTATAAAGGGACTGTTAGAAAGGAAAATGGAAAACTGAATGTCCCTTCTCAATTAGTGAGACAAGGTGGGTGAGGCAATATCTTTTTTTTCACCAACTTCTGATGGTGAGAGAGACAAGCTTTTGAGCTACACAGAGCTCTTCCTCAGATCTGGGAAACGTACTCAAAGTGTCACAGCTAAATACAGGGTCAACACTAGATGGGACACTGATAGATGCTTCTTGTTTGCTTTTTCATCTACTTGAATAAAACAGAACTCCAATTTCAATTAGACTAAGTAGGACACCAATTTTGTCCTTCAAACCCAGATGGCCCTGTCATAGCAGAATGGCTGGTTCTCTTATTCTTGTAGCTAAAACTCTTTATTCAAGGTTCGCTCATAGAGAGCTTGATCCAAAGCCTACTGAAGTCAATGGAAAGACTCCTACTGACTTCAGTAGCTTTTGGATCACATCCAGAATGAGGATTTGGGCCTGATCATTAACTCAACCGATGTCATTATGGTCTGTGGTATCACTGCAGTTCCTGCAAAAGAGAACTAAATCCTCACGTTAAAAATCCTTATGCATTTTTCATCAAAAATCACTCTCCCATTTTCTTTCTCCCCCAGTTAAAATATTTTAAAAATTTAATTAATATGAATTAATATGAAAAATATGAAAAACAACATGAAACTAATCATTTTAATGATGCATTCATGAAATAGAAGTTGTGAGAGTTACACAGAGGCATCAAACCAGTGTAAACTACCATGCTTCTATTTTATAAAATCACTGAAGTCACCCTGGGTCTGAGATGTTGCATGTCAAGTTTTAGCCTGCAGTGAATTTTTTTTACAGCTGAGTTATAAAACTCTGAAAAATAGAAGTGCTGACATAATCTGAACTAGTGTTTCCTGAAGGGTGATGCTATAATAATATTCTAGGAGTCAAATAAGCCCCATTGTGAGAGTAATTTGTCATTCTAACTCTACTGGCAAATTTGTAAAGGTCAGTGAAAACTATTTGTCAAAGTTAAATATATCAGCTGTTTAAACTTTTATTTCCAAGATATGAATAATTAGATCATATTCAGAGCTCTGTGTTCCATTTTTTAAAGTAAAAAGTAGTTTTGAATTGAACAGATGGAGAAGAGTGTCTAAACAGTCTGAAATTGTGTATAAATTTGTCTAATTTATGCTGAATTTATGCAAAGTTTCAGTCGAGAATTAGTGTGGCCTCTTAAAAAACATGTTAAACAAAGGTCTAATATTCAAAACACTGCAGAAACCTTAATGATACTCAGATTAACATGGGCATCACTGCATTAGTGGTAAATATGTGTATCTCACTCTTTCAATTTGTTCTTTTTTGAAGTGAAATTACCTGCTTGTTGTAATACACATAAACATAGGTTTGCCCATTTCAAATTGTCATACACATAGGTGAAAGCCAAGGGCCCAGTCTAGCAAGTTGCCCCTGCCTGGAACTTTTGTTCAAACCGTTTGTTTACAAGATTGGGACATATGGCTAATGTGGGAACTTTACATGAGAATTTTCTGTCCTGCCTTTGCATTAACAACAAGTGTTGGGGTTTTTGGTTTTTAAACAGATAGTTCTGTTATAATTTCTTTAAAAAGTAATCTTTTATAAAAATATTTCCTGATGCAAAACTTATTTCACTTAACTGCAATAGCAGAATTTACAATTTTGCAGAGAGTTGTGCAAGGCCCTTCCTTCATTTAAATTATATGAACTTGGGGTCCCTTCATTCCCTTCACCCCCCAAAAAAATCAACAATGGGGTTTTTTTAAGAGTCTCTGACAGGGAAAGAGAGAAGGTCTAGCTAGCCAGCCAGGGGCTGAGTTCACAAGAAGTTTTTTGCAGATTCATTAGTTCTGGTTTAATCAAAGTAACACTCAGATGGAAGAAGTCCTTCCATACAGCTTTATAGCCAGTAAACCACAACACACAAAACAAATATACAAGCAATAGAATAGTTATGTCTTCCCAAAGCTTCCTGAGTATTGATCAGGGAAAAAAATTGCATCCACAGGCTGGAATCAATCTCCTCTTTAAGGTCCAGAGCTTAACTAAATTCATCTGAAACCTAATTATCTCACAGCTAGGAGAATCTCCTGTGCTGATGCTGAACCTTTGCTGGAGATTAACCCACCCTCCAAAAAAAAAAAAAAAAAGTAAAAACCACCAGACCTGCCTGCTTCAGAGTAGAGTGCCTTCAGGATACCATTAATTCATGATGTAGAAGGGGTGTAAGGTCCCTCCTCTTTAGAAAAAAAAGTCTGTATGTCCTGTCACATATACTCTAAAACATACTGAAGTGATCTATTAATTCATTACCTCATCAACTGTGTAGTATTAATTATATTCCCTAAGAAGGGTGTTCTGAGATTAATTAGTGAATTAAAATTAGTAGAGTGCATTGGAGTGCCTCCCATGGAAGGCATTGTAGAAGTATTATTTATTTCTATAAGCAATACTGAAATCTGTCCTGTACCTAAAGCAATAATCCAGTCAATTACAGATGTCAAAACTATATCCTGCTTCCTTTCTATTGGAAGCAAAAGTCCTTGTGAAGCAGCTTGCTTATTAATGAGTTAATAATGTAATACCATGCAGTTGAGACTAAATCTATCCATACATGTATAAACATAAGTTAATATTGCAATAAACATAGTATTAGCATGTTACATATGAAAAGCTTAGAATAAGGTTTTAAGTACTAAATGTTTTTACAAGATTGCTAACCATTTGTTCTAAGGAAATCATATTTTTATGACCAGATAATAACCAAAAGGTGGCAGTATTCTATTCAGTATTCATTTGCAAAACAATTTGAAGAGATGCATTTATTTTTTGACATTTTATCTGCTTCTTCCACCATAAGCAGTGAAACGAAAGCATATGTAAAAAAATATAGCTTTCTTAGAAGGAAATAATTTATAACTGAACACATGCATAATAACAATAGGAATTTACAATAATTTGTAATATTTATTATATATCAAATGTTAAGAGTCTAGTGTATCCTTGATGTGTCTATTGCTAGGTAAAGGTGGATTTGTATGTAGCTGAGGCCTGACCTGACCTGAGTAATTAATACATGGAGGGAGGCCTCATTTCTTGGAGGATAGAATTAGTGAGGTAAACAGATCATTAGGCTGAAAACAGAACTTTTGTGCTAAATCAGATAAGTAAATAGATAAGTAGGCTAAAAAGACAGAATGTCTGAGCCAGCTAAGATAAGAAGGAGAACACCCAGGGAACCATGTACTAACAATGGACAATATAAGTTAGTAATGTAGAGATGAGGTAAACTGTAGGTTGAGCATGGACAAGCATAGATAAAGCATGCTGCACAGGGACTGGTTCCTGCAAAATAATCAGGCCAAGCCAAAAACATGTAGTGCAATGTATAGTAAATGGAATGGAATGTGTAAATGTATATAAAGGAAGAAGTTTGTGGGATGCTCTATACCCGCCCCTTATTTTTAAATCTGATCAACTCAGCATAGCTCTGCTGTATGCCAAATAAAGGAACATGAGTAATGAAATCTGGAATCAAACTGAGTTTTTTGGATCCCAGAGAATTGGATGGAGTGTTCACCCAGAACTGGACAAGGTGTTCTGGATCAACTGAGTGGAAAATGTCTCGGAGGGAATCCCAACATTGTGGTTTAAGTATCATTATGGAACATCTAAGATCATTAGAGCTAGTGGTTCAAGTGCTGGCAGGGTTGACTCATCTTAGGTTAGGTCTACACTGGGGGCGGGGGATCGATTTAAGATACGCAAATTCAGCTACGCTAATAGCGTAGCTGAATTCGATGTATCCGAGCCTATTTACCCCGCTGTGAGGATGGCGGCAAATCGACCACCGCGGCTCCCTCGTCGATGGCGCTTACTCCTACCTGTGCTGGTGGAGTACGCGCATCAATTCGGGGATTGATTGTCGCGTCCCGATGAGACGTGATAATTCAATCCCCGAGAGATCGATTTCTACCCGCCGATCCAGGCAGGTAGTGAAGACAAGCCCTTACTCTCTGAAGGAGATAAATTGAGCTCCATGCATTCTTAATGTGAACAGGGTCTCCTGGATGGAGGACAGTTTGCTCTGCATTGACCTAAAGATCCTATGGCACTTTTCATAAAGAAAGGGTGTACCCCTGGGTCTTTGGCTAAAATTTTCCTATTGTCACAGTACACTGAAGAACTGTGGAGGCAGCTGGTTACCTGACTATCACCCCAGAGGTAGTTCAGCTGTATTTCAGAGATGGAGTTTGTAAAATGCTTTGGGGTCCTTTGAGATGAAAGTTTTGGTAGCAATGTAAAGTATGACTAAGGGGAGAATGCGTGCAAGTGCAATTAGGGTGACCAGACGTCCCGATTTTATCGGGACTGTCCTGATATTTGCTTGTTTGTCCCGCATCCCGACCAATGTTAGGTCAGGACACTGGACAAACAAGCAAATGCTCCGGAGCCCGGAAGTGCTCGCGACCCCCCCGCCCTGGCTCCGTCCCCTCCTTCCCCCATTGGCTCCCTCCCCAAATCCCCACCTCTTTGCCAAGCTCACCATTCCTCCTCCCTCCACAAGCGCTGGAGGGAGGCCCCGGAGACTCAGGGGAAGCGCGGGGCCGGGGTGAGTGAGAGTCCGGCCTGGCCCCAAGCGCAGGCAGGATTCAGTCGGGTGATACTGGAGGGAGAGTAGGGGGCGGCCCGCGGGACCAGGTGGCAGCTGTTCTCCCCACCTGGGCAGCGGGACTCGGGAGCAGCGGCTGCTGCAGCTCCTACTGCTGCGCAGAGAGGAAGCGACCATGGCGCTCGGTGGCTGCGGCTCTGGCGCCCGCGAACCCCCCGAGCCCGGGCCTGTTGCAGGGATCCAGCAGTGCGCACGCTGCACGTGCCTAGCCCCTGGCCAGATGCATCTGGGCTGGCTGCCCAGCTGGTGCAATCCCGGGGGCGGCCCCAGAGTGGGGGCAGCAGGCTCCAGCCCCCCCGTCCCACTTGGGTCCCACAGGGGAATGAACGGGGCTGGGCTGCCGATGCCTCTGCTGTGGGGCCGCCGCGGCATTGCACCAGCTGGGCAGCCAGCCCGGACGCGACTGGCCAGGGGCTGGGCGCAGCGTGCGCACTGCTGGGTCCCCGCAACAGGCCCGGGCTTGGGGGGTTCAGGCCTGAGCGCCAGAGCCGCAGCTGCCGAGCTTGGCCATCGGCCGCTTCCTCCCCCCGCGGCAGTGGGAGCTGCAGCAGCGGCTGCTCCCGAGTCCCGCTGCCCAGGGAGGGAAAACAGCCGCTGCCTGGCCTGCGGGCCGCCCCCCTCCTCTCCCTCCAGGTACCGCCCAACTGAGTCCTGCCTGCGCTCGGGGCCAGGCCGGACTCTCACTCACCCTGACCCCTCGCTCCCTCTGCGTCTCTGGGGCCTCCCTCCAGCGCTTGTGGAGGGAGGGGGGGGGTTTGCTCTGCCACTTTTTTTTTGCCCCACCCGCACCCCCCCAGCCCCCTGATATTTGACCTGGGTGATCTGGTCACCCTAAGTGCAATGGATGTTATTTAAACAAATGATTCTGTACCATTGCTGCTTTTGTGCTATAATAGTTCTATATTTACTTGTGCATTTTACTTTGTCAAGCCCAACACAATGGTTACATGGTTTTAATTTCATAAAACTTCTAAAAAATCCTTTGATGTTTCAAAGAAAACAAAAATGTTTAAGAGTTAAAGACATCTTTCCAAAATGCTGGCCAATGTATTTGTCTATGGGGCATCTTTTGTGCTTTCCAGTGGTGAAAAGTGGTGAAAAACATTCTACATGGGATGGAAGAAAATTTTATTCAAAGAGCAGGAGCAGGGAAATATGATTGCAATGAGAGTTACATTTAATATAGTTCCATATTCAGGCCCCAATATAGATCTATATCCATATATCCTCTTTTCAAGTCACGCAAGACTGTAAAACTCAGCTGGTGTGATTCCTCAGAGAGCTGGAATTAATAGGACTTGAAGCTCCATACTTCTCTCCTCTCTTTCAGCACTTAATTCTCTGGAGAGATTGTCATGTCATAGTGACTGAGTCTACGGAAGTTGTTTCTTCAGTAAAAGAAGATATCTTGAGATATTGAAACAATTCACATTCTTGGAGAAAAAAGTTCATACTCTTGGTCCTCAGTTTAATATGATTGAGGAGAAGCTGGTTCCTTGATGCCTACCAGTGTTAATCCACCAACAAAGAAGTGCTGTTATACTTTGTTATTTATTTTAGCAAACAAATTGCACTGCTTTCTAATTAAACCCATTAAACCATTCTGGCACCCTATCATGTCTTTATTATATTATTTGTTTATCTAGAATAGTGGGCAAGCTAGGGACGTTGTGGAGTTCATGAGCTGTGCAATGCACTGGGCCTGGGGGAATAATAATAAATAATTACACAAGGTTCAGAGGCAGTGGAGAATCAGGCTCATGGTTTATATCTGGAGGAGGAGGAAGTCTCTGACACACTGTTAGAGGGTTGTTAGGGAAAGTGGAATATCTGGTCCATATAGAGAGAGTAAACTGTGATATACAATGAATAGATTTTGTTTCTAGATTATGTGTGTGTGTGTGTATAAATCTCTGTATGCACTGATGCTATGGTCTGGGTGTTCATCCCATACACTAAAATACACAGTGTTAAATACAGTGTGACGGACTGTTCATACATTGATTCTCTGCCTGTCATATTTAAGTATGTGCTAATAACTGGTGGTTGGTGAACTGGAGAATGGCCTGTGGACCACATGGTGGGTGGGGATTTGTCAGAGTTTGTAGCTCATATTGGAAATGCATATGATGTAGGGTGGGGTGGGTATAAGGAGATTTCTGATCTGATGCTTAGCTAAGGATGTTTCTTTGTAATGTGTAATGTGATATTTCACACATGTACACTTACTTAAGAAAATGCATGAAACATGTTGGAATGGTTATCAACCTTCTCTTAGTTGCTCATTTCCATACCTTTAAATATTTAGATTCTTAACTAACACTTCATGGTAATAATCATTCATAGTTATAATCTTAATGTAAGTTACTAAGCTTTTTATTTGTTAAGAGTAACACAAGTTACTTGGATTAAATTCAGCATTTTCTGGAATCTACTCAACCCAAGGGGAGGATGCAAAGACATTTGCTGTCCCTGGGTTGGTATGTAGGATACAACCAATCTGCACCCCCAATGCAGGGGTTTGCTCATAGGCATAGTTTGACTTCTATATTTCTGAGGGGTGGTAGCTCCAGTCAGGCCATGGGACCATGTGTAGGGGGGGGCAAATTCCACGCCTGTCCGAGGCAAGGAGTTAGGGCGGGGGGCAATGGCCCTTCCCAACTATGTCCATGGGTTTGCTCATGGAGCTAAAAGTACAGATTTGCCCCTCCTGTGGTTTACCTTAAAATACTCCCTGCCTATGCACTAGTTCTTGGGAGCTGCTGCAAAGTCTAGCTCTGCTATGCATAGGGGATGTGGAATCCATCACAAGTCTGTTCTACAGCCACCCCACCCTTGTATGAATCATAGTGCCTCTGCATTGGGGGCCTTCTATGGTATATAGACTGCTTGGTGAATTTCACCATTTGCACTTCTGAGAAAAGTGAATAATTTGCAATTAATCAGAATGGAATTACTTTTATGTTACAAGATCTGTTTTGGCCTATCAACTAAATATTGAAACTAATACATAGTTTTGGTGTCTATGATCCCTGCCAGTTGATATGGATTTGTTTTGTTGGTTTTATAGTAGACCATTTTGTGGAGAAAATGTTCTTTACTCTTTTATATTTGTATTCTTATCAGCTATTTTCACAAGTTTAATTTTTCATTGACAAATGATAGACAAGTGTTTAGTATTCTTTTTTAAAAAGTTGGAAAAGCATGTTAAATAATTAAAAGGCAAAAAATACCAATAAAATGTTAATAATCATTGGATGCCTTTATTTAAGATTAATATCAAGATATAAAATGAAGAGAAATAAGCTCTAGTAAATTTTGTAGTAGTTAGGGATTTTGGTACTGTTTAACTCTGGCACAAAACCCAAGTGAGTCTACAGAAGATATATTATAGCTGCATTCATATAGTTCTTATCCAATGCCCGCTGAAAGCAACAGGAATCTTTTCAATGACTGAAATGGAGCTGGACTAGCTCCACAGTTCCTTTGAAAATGTTGTGAATTGCTTTTGACATTACTAAATAGCATAAAGTAAATGAGATCCATCCTGCACTGCTTGCATAACTAAAGCTCCTTCTGAAGGGATATAACACTCTAGTTTTAGATTTCCTAACTTTTTAGTTGTAGATGATTATCATACCCTTTTCTTACATGGCATACATACAGTAGCACAGGCTAGATTTCACAAGAAGTTGCACTTTCCAGTGCTGCTAGAGAGATTATATTAGAGATTCTCGAGTTCTGAATTTTTCCATTCCCACTTTTTGACATTCACAAACCCACAGAACTTGCAGTATGAAATCTGGTTGATGTCATATACTTTAAACAAACCCAAAACACACAGAGAGCCTCCTTTCGCTGGAGTTTTTTTAATGGCTGCTTACCATTTCCTGTTGGGTGGGATTGTATTTTTAAATTTGTCTTTTCCCCCCCTTACACTCAGAGGCCATTTCAAGCAGATGTCTTTCATTTAAAGCAAAGAATTGTTTTTAAATGATTGGGGCCTTTTATGGGAAATGTTCTAATATAGGGATTTCAATAACTCCATACAGGGTTTTTTTTATTGTATTTATCCCTTTTCATCCTACAGACATGGACTGTTAGCAATTGTAGATAGATTCTCAAATGTGTGGCTGTTACCCACTACTCAGGCCCCAATCCTACAATTTGATTGCACATGTGGACCCCTGTGTAGTCTCATTATTCTGTGAGGGTGTAGAACTGTGGGATTGGAATTGTTGACAGTGTTACCTCCTAAGAGTTTGATCTTGCAAAAACTTAGGCATACAAGTCACTTTACTCTTATGAGTGGTTCCACTTATGTCAATGAGATTACTCACATGAGTACAGTGACTTGTATGCTTAAATGTTCACAATATTGGCCCTAAAATAGTATGTCTCAGGAAGGGAGACCCTTACAAGACCAGGTCACCCCATGCAGTATGTTCAAGATTCCCATTCTGAGAATAGAGCTCTTTAACAAAAATGGACATTTCTTCCTCTTCACGTGAACATGGACATATACAGATAGTCGAAGGCTCTGGAGTGGGTCCTGAGCACACAGTTAAGATCTCCATCACAGTATTGCAGTATATTTTCTGGTTCTAGAGAGTAATAGTTGAAGTAGCTAGTGAAATGTACAACATATACCTCAACATATGCTATGGGTGCTGACAGCTGATATTTAGACTCCCTAAAATCTAATCTCATTCCATAGGCTACAAATATTTGATATATGTTCACTTGGAAATCTTTTTATATCTTGCTACTGTTTACATGAACCTTTGTGCTGAAATTCCAAATACTTGGTATTTTGTCTGGAATTATTGTAAATGCTTATTTAACTTAACAGGTTTTTGTAATGAAAAATAATAAAGTGAAAGCACTTCTATTAACAAGAAAAAGTCACTCTCCATGGGATTAATAAATATCTTGATCTTACTAGCAGCTACCTACTATCACTCTCTTAAGTAAATTTTTGGTAATCCATGTCTGACTTCAGGAATTGCTGAACTATGAACAACATGGGAAATCACAAGGATGGAAATGGACCAGTTCATTTACGTTTTTCCATAGTGTTGAAATCCACTCAGTTAACTGTTATATTGGATCAGCCATATGGCTCAGTGGAGAGGTATGTGCACTGCTATCTGAGAGTGACACCTTGAGATCCTGATCCCTTGAGCTGGAGTTGAGAGCATAGCAAAAATGTGACTCTCCACTTTCTTAGGGAGGAGGATGCATGCCTCTTGCTTTCACACCTCTCTGGGGGATAGTTACAGTCTCAGAGGAAACTACTTGTCCTCCCATTGGCAAAATGTGTCCAGTGATCACAGCTGTTGCTATAAAAACTGGAAAAAAATCTGTAACTACATCTCCTGAGCAGAAATAAAATCAGGCTGACTTAACCCACCTTGTGCTATTACAGAATTTAATATAAACTACACTGTACACAATGCTTCACACTGCCTTGAGATAGTGGTATGTAAAATTTGAATCCCATGCAAACTTCTACATATATACACAAAGTTTGATGATAATCTTTCATACAAATTTTATGCAAACTTATTTACATAATGTTTACATAAATAGAAGTAACGTCTGTGTGATACAGGAGGGCCAGAGAGCAGTGGTAGAGAGAAAATATATAAGCCCTAGGCCAATTAAGGCGTGGTTCCCTGTAGACTAGGGAGGGTTGCTACAGATTAATTGAAGCACCTGTAGTCAATTAAGACCCTGTCAGGAACCTAATAAAACCCCCCTGCTTCAGGCAGTCAGGGGATGAGGAGGAAGGAGAGAGGACTGGAGCTTGGAGGTGTGCTGTAAGATTTGAAAGACCAGAGAACCAAAATAAGGGAGACCCTGGCCCAGTGTCTAAGGACCAAAGGTATTCCACCCAACAGGGAAGAGGGTAAGAACCCACAGGGGTTGAGTGGGGCTGGGGCTCAGAGTGAGGAGCAAACCCAGACCCCTCCCCTGCTTCGCTCCTCTACCACCTTCCTGGGCCACTAGTGGGGACCTCGGTGCCTCATGAGCAGGGGTCAGGGATAGCATCTTGTCCAAGACAAGTGCAGGACCCACCATAGTAACATCGGTCATCTTGCCACAGTCTGCTTTTTGTATGCAAGACAATAAAATGATTGCTCAACCTGGTAACATAAATACATATGAAACAGACCCAAATATTTTACAGATATTAAGCTCACAAAGTTTACTTTCAGATTTAGTTTGCAAACTTCCCATGTACTGTATGATGCCTAATAAGTTACTTGTAAATTTGCATGCAAAATGGCTTTCAAAGTTCTTCTCCCTTAAAAGTTAATGTACTTCTGTGGCTTACTAAAATGATTATATTTAATGCATTGGTTTGTTGACACTGTGTTCTTTTTTAAGACTGATTATGCTTAAAGGCTAATATAGAGTCTGAAGTAGGATCCCTAGATTAAAATGATACTGCACACTGGCTAATAAACAGCCCTGTTCAAAGCTCCACAAGGTAAGCTTTGTCTGTTCTGTTTTCAATCAGATACAGTTTGAACAGCTGTAGAATGACTTTGACCATAACTTTGTATCTCAGTTTTGCATAACCAATTTTAGATATTTGTGTCCTCTGCTCACTAATTTTCATTGTTTTAAATAAATCTTATTCAGATTTAAAAAAAAGAAATATCACTGCTGATTATAGAAAAAGAAATAATCTAATTTAGTTCAAAAGTAAACATTAATAATTTCACTGATATGGTGGCCCCAAGGAATGAACAGGAAGAATTCTGTGAAGAGGGAGCAAAGCTATGTCAGAAAAAGAATCAGCAAGGCACCAAGGTATGTTAGTTGGCTAAAGACAAGAGTGATGTGATGGTGGGTGCAGAAATATCAGGTGACCAAGAATTGGAATGTGAAACAAGAAAGAAACAGAAAAGCCCGTAATGACCGGAGAGCTGTAAGATACTGTGCAAATGGAGATGATGGAATCTACCCCAAAGAAAAGAAGATAAGAGTATCCCCGTGTATTGAACATCATTCACCAACTACTGTGAATACAAAAGGAACAAAATGAGTGTTGCTGAGTGAGCTACTATGAGCTGTAGGCAATACTATGCAATGATTAGTCTGTGGGACCCCAAAAGGAGTTTGAACATAGATTAAAAATGTCCTGTGTTCAGAGGTGCATGTGTGTAGGCATACCAGGGGGACTCCTCTCAAAAAGATCAGGGGTAGTCTTAACACAGATTAAGCAGCATGAAGTGCCAGTTTTGAGGACATTAGAAATGGTTGTAGGATTAGATGGTCTGGAGGCCCTGCATATTGTAAATTATTATATGCCAAGGACTACAGGGGACTATGCTCACCAGATGAGGTACCTGCAGCAAAGAGGAAGCCTGGCCTGGTTTTCTTACTTTGGTGATCAAGACAAGGGCATTGCTAAGGAGCAAATGGACTTCTTGCAGCAGCCAGGCAGGAAGTACCCCCCTGCTGGCTGGAGGTCATGACCAGGTGTTAACTTTGGTCAAGCCCATCTTTTGGGGTATAAGTTGGTTCTGGGGAGGGAGAAGAGGGGCAAGATTGTGACAGGGTAGTCTGCTTCTTTAAGGGTAGTAATGTCTAGTGGACAGGCCATCCCATCATGTGGCATGGCCCTTTAATATTTTGGAAGGTCTGATATATATATATAGGACCTAGGAGATAATGATAGAGAGGAAACAGTCCCAGGAATAAGTGGTGCTTGGGAGACAATCCCATCACTGTGTATTTAAGGGATTGGGGCCAAGACCTTGCAGAGTGGTGGGGAAGCAAAGCTCCCCTCTTGCCCAACCAATTGGGGATGAGCTGGGAGAAGGGAAGATGCTGCCTCCTCCCTCATAGCAGGGAAGACAGTGGAAGGAGAAGGTTGGCTTGGCCTGTTGAACCCCTTGAGCCTGATAATTAATAGAGAGAAAAGGGGGCCAGCTGAGGGGAAAGCTGGTGAAGGCCCTATGGCTGGCCTAAATTATAACCCAGCTGCAAGGAAGAGAGCCGGGGACTCCCCATTTGAGAAAGTAACCATCTGAAGTACAACCCCAGCTCCAGGAAGGGATCTGCGGGGTCTCCTATGTAGCCTGATTTAGGGTGTACTGATAATATTAATTTGGATAATATGGGTATTTAATTAATTAATTTATTTTTATTTGATTTTAATAATAATAATATTGCTAATTATTATCAATATGAATTAGTATGGGTTTTAGGCTCGCCATCTGTTTGATCAGAAGATAAAAGTTCTTGTCCTGAATTAGGCTCCATAGAATTTATAAAGGACCCTTGGGAGTATGACAGGAAGCTCACACTGAGACAGATATAGCCTTAAAGTCTTTTTATTAAAATCAATAATAGTAAGTAAATGGTAAAATACCCAGAGTTACAAAGTTACAATTATATTACAGCTATTCAAAAGATACGTATGATAATATAGTATTATATGCAACAAAGCTTTGGTTAATATAATCACACCCTTTCTTGATAACCTGGTGGTAAGACACAAGAACAGCCTTGCGGGTCAGGTTTCTCAATTCTTGAGTGAGGGATGCAGTGCTTAGAAAATGCTAAGAGCTATCAAAGCTGACTAGGGTTTACTTGACTACTTAAACTTAAATCAAAACCTAATAAACAAACTAAGAATAAAACTTAGGGAAACCAAGCTTAGCCTAGTTCCTTTGAAATGTAAAGTTTAAGATCAAGTATAGCCTACTAATAGTAGCAGTCTTTGTAGATAGAATAGATAGAGTGGAGGAAGTAAGTGAGAATGGAGCTGGAGTCAAGTAAGAACTGGAGTACTCTATTGAGGTGGGTTACCTCTTTTATAGGGCAAATGCCGGAAATCCTTCCTCTTATACCCAAATTTCATTCCTCACCCACAGAAATGTTAGGGTACACTTACCCCATAGGCTAGTATGTATGTGCGTATTGATGACAGGTATGCATGCCCATCAGTCTCTTATGGTGTACTTGTTAAATCTGTGGGTACAACACTGAAAACCCCCCTATGCCATTCTCCATTATCTATTGGTCTAGACATAGGCATGGGTACTCATCTATTTAGGTAACAAGATATAGGTCAACTTTGCTTTTTGAGTAAAAGGTCTTAATATAGATATGATAACTTTGCCTTAGCTTAACATACAGGATATAGCCTGTAGGTCTCTTGCATTACAGCCAAACTTAATTTAATATAAATCTATAAACCTATTACAATAAACCAAATACTTAAACTATAAGAAAAGATCTATATCTATATAGATACAAGCAAGCAGGTTAGTCCTATAGGCTACACCTAAATGGGGGAGAGATGACCAGGACTCATATGAGCCTCAGAGGGAGGGTGACCTAGGGCAACTAATGAAGTAAATTACTCTGTAGAAAGACTTAACAAATCAGATCCCAGGAAGTGGGTACTTGTTTTGAACTGACCTCAGTGTGGATAATTGATTGAAAGAACCAAGGGGGATGCTAAATATAATGCATCTGCAGGGCCAAAAGTGGCCACATGAGGGCATGCTGGAGGGCAGTGCTCTATGACATGGTTCTTCAATCTAGCAGACAAAATCATAGCAAGATCCAATGGCTGGAAGATGAAGCCAGACAAATTCACACAGGAAATAAGGTGCACCTTTTTAACTGTGAGGGTAATTAAGTATTGGAACAATTTACCAAGGGTCATGGAGGATTCTCCATCTTTGGCAATCTTTAAGTCACAGTTGAATGTTTTTTCTGAAAGATACAATCTATTCAAATAGGAATTAATTGAGGGAAGTCCTATGCCCTCTGAAAGCGTGCCATACATTCTTTTGAAGATCTTCCCCTTCGTGTGCAGGTGGTCAGGAAAAGCTAGACTAGTCTGAACTAGCAATAAAATATACCTCTTGAATAATAGTATTTTCTTGTGGCTACTGCACATATATTTAAGCAACTCCTTTGTAGCCAAATTTTACAACCTCTGTATGACCAGACTCTCTCACTGTTGTGTAGTTGTGTTGGTCCAAAGATAGCAGAAACACAAGATGGGTGAGGTAATATCTTTTATTGGACCAACTTCTGTTGGTGAAAGACCCGAAGAAGAGCTCTGTGTGGCTCAAAAGCTTCTTATGTTAGACCCACAATGGAAGTCTCACTACAGGATGGGGAGCAGGCAGATATTGGACACAGTGTTGGTATATAATACTCTAAATGCTCTTTATTGATTACAAAACAAACCTTACTCACTCTACATTCACACCCCAAACATACTATACCAGAGTCAGAATGGTCCTGATGGCCAGTTGAGATTCCTTCCAATCATAAGATTCAGGGAGCTGGCGAAAACCACATCTATATCCACCTGGGACTCTGGATCAATAAATGATTCTGATTTGCAGAAATCATAGGCAACCATTTATAGTCCATTCCATCACATCATCGGTTCTTTGCCTTTGTTTACTAGGCCTTCTACCCACACAATTCCAAAGATACAATCCTGGGCGGGCCGCCATGATCCAAGGCGTGCCATTTCCTCCAATTCTTATACAATTTTATATCAGTCCAGTGTTTCCTTTTCTGCTGATTTTCCGTATTTTTCTCAGAACATAAGATTGTTTTTGCACAAATAGTTCTAATAGTTCTTGACCTTAAGTTCTTGATTGGTTGCTAACTTGCAACGCACGTATTCATGTCAAGCATGCATCATTCATACCAGGCCTCAATGACCTATATAACATATTACATGGATATATGAATCACAATGTATATTGATATATATCCCAACACTTTTGCTAACAGAAGCTAGTCCAGTAAAATATACTACCTCCCCCACCTTTTCTCTCAGACTCTCTGAGGCTTTTTTGACCTTTAACTTGGTTTTCTATATTTATTAGATTTGATCTAAATGTCAAAGCAGTGTATGGGAAAATGAAGGCAAGAGATTTGATTTAAACAATCATTCTGAGAAACCCAAGGATTTTTTTAATAGAAAAAATAAATCTTTGCATATTAAATACTTTTGAATAATTCATGCAGCATATAGTGGTTTGCTTCAGAAGGATTTTGGATAGCTCTAGTCATCAGTAAAGCATTACAGTGATGAAGTGATGAGCATTTCACTTCCAAGAAAATATCAACCCTATATTTTTCTACCCACTAGTGCAAAATCCATCCAAGGAGGATAGGAGGAAATGTCTCACACGTTTTACTTCTCTCTAATCCTGGATGCCCCTCCTCTATCAACCTCCACAGGTCTACAGGTGGCATGTTTCCCTCCTCATATTACAGACTCCAAGCATATATCCTGGCTCCAAAAGGCATTCTCTCTTACTCTGCATCTGCACTCCCTTTGAAGAGGAAAGTGGGTTTTTGCAGGTGGGCAAGCCAATGTGAACATGCTTCTAAGGGGGCTACATTGACATGGGGATGGGGCAGGCAGCTTTGTTGAGGGATACTCTCAGCTGGGTTATTGCTTCCACTCCCTGCAGCTCCTTGGGATCCATAGAACATGGAGACTGCACCTTCATGACAATATATTGCAACTAACTCTTAGTTTCCTAACTATTAGGGTTGTCAAGCAATTAAAAAAAATTAATTGCAATTAATCACAAGATAAAAAAATTAATCATGGCTAATTGCAGTTTTAATTGCACTGTTAAACAATATTAGAATACCATTTATTTAAATATTTTTGTGGGTTTTCTATATTTTCAAATATAGGCTTGGGACTGGGGTCTCTGGGCTTCCACCCCCCTCAGGGTGTGGGGTGTGGGGCTCCAGCCCAGTTCCAGACGCAGCTGCCTCTGCAGCTCCGAGGCTGGGGCTTCAGCCTCCTCCCCGCCCACTGCCAATGCCTCCCTCCCCACCCAAAGGTATGCAATTAATCCATTAAAAATGATTAAGTTCATTTTGTTTTCAGTTCATCGCAAGTGTTAACTAAGATTAATTGATAGCCCTACTAACTATCCATACTTTTTTTTCTTTCCTTTATGTAGGTAGTTAAACATTATCACAAGAGGTCAGGTTGGGTTAACAAGCAAGACTTTTCTGTCATTTACTTATCAACTACCAACTCTTATGAGGTCTTACAGGGACAAAAGGGAATTACTGCTTGGCTGTACAAATGCACCTGACTTGCCTAGCCCAAGTGAGGAAGAAGGTTTTTAAAGTATGCCTGTGCTAGAAGAGTGAAATAATTGTTTGGGAGAGAGCTCCTCAGTTGTCTTCTGAATAGAAGTTTTGAGAGGCCTCTTGAGGGTTGGGGTGGTCTAATCAACAGAGCAGTAGAATCAAAGCTACTCTTGTTTCTCCTGAGCACTCAAACCCAGCTAAACTAGTGATTTGCTGTGCAGCCTAGATAAGTCACCCGGGGTAGGTCTACACTGCAAAGAAAAGCTCATGATCCCGATCCTCAGAACCTGTGTCAATTAACTCAGGCTCACAGGTCTCCGGCTGCAGGGCTAGGAATAGCAGTGTAGATGTTCCTGCATGAGCTGGAGCCCGGGCTTTGAGACCCGGTGACGGGGAAGGTTTTCAGTTTTTATTTGAAGTGTGAATGTATCCTTAGGACAAAGTTTTAAAACCTGTGAGTTAAATCTTGGTCTTACTGAAGTCAATGGGAATTCTGAAGGCAATGGGGTCAATGTCACCTTGAGTGCCTGGAGTTAGGCTCATAAATAAAAGTGGCCTGATGTTTTCAAATGTGATGAACACATACAGTGCCTCTTGACTTTAGTGGAACCAGTCTTGGTGTTTCCACCTTACAAAACCAAGAACCTTGGATGCTGTATTATATGTGACATCTCTGAGCTTCTGCCAGGTTGCCTTAGTGTCTGTGGAATTCTCTGGGACCTCAGCTAATGCAGTCTCCAGTGTCTGTTCCGACTTTGCTTGTTTGCTGGGGTCTTTCATGGCAGTCACACTGATTTTCTTTGGAGGGTTGAGGCATCTTCTGGGGTGCTTTGGTGAGAGGTGTAGTGGCAGGTGCTTCTCACAAACCGAATATCTGACCAGCATTGGGCACGACTCAAAGAGTGGGTAATGTACAAATCTTTGATGTCTTTAGACCACACAATTACATAGTCCAGCGTGGGTCACTGTTTTGACTGGGATGCATCCATGTTGTCTTATATTTGTTGGCCTGTTGGAAGAATCTGTTGGTAACATTGAGATTGAACTTGGCACACTTGGAGAAAAGTACTTGGCAGTTGGAGTTTCACCTTCCAAATGTGTGATGGCCTAGAACCCTGCTCCACATGTCAGAGTCAGCTCCCACATCAGCATTAAAGTCTCGAGACAATGAATATGTCCTGGTATGGCACCCTTCTGAGATCTTCATAAAATCCTTCCTGCTGGCTGTTAGATAGGGCTCTAAATACTCTAGACAGTACTCTAATATTCTAAATACTGAAGATAGACAGATAGTGATATTACATCTTCCATTCACTGTCCAAACAAAGTACAGTTATTAACTATTAAGTTTAATTCAGCCTAAGGTGCTTTGTCAGTTGTTAATTTCCACCAAAAAACTCTGGGAAAATGTTATAAGAATATAAATGCAGCCTTTTGGTAGTGATGTCATTGAGCTAGTCAGTTGGGTTTATCTTGTGGTGGTGCCCTATGCTCACTGCCTTCTCCTCTGGCTGCCTGATACCTTTAGATCAGTGTCTCTCAACCTTTCCAGACTGCTGTACCCCTTTCAGGAGTCTGATTTTTCTGGTGTACCCCAGAGTTTCACCTCACTTAAAAACTACTTACTTTTGAAATCGGACATAAAAATACAGAAGTGTCACAGCACACTATTACTGAGAAATTGCTTAATTTCCCATTTTTACCATATAATTATAAAATAAATCAATTGGAATATAAATCTTGTACTTACAAGTCAGTGTATAGTATATAGAGCAGTACAAACAAGTCATTGTCTATATGAAATTTTAGTTTGTACTGACTTCGCTAGTGCTTTTTATGTAGACTCTTGTAAAACTAGGCAAATATCTAGATGAGTTGATGTACCCCCTGGAAGACCTCTGAATACCCCCAGGGGTACATGTACCTGTGACAGTACCTCCCATAAAACTTTACGGGAATATGACATAACTGGAATATGTTTTGTGCTGCCTGTGCCATGTAACATATCTCTGTAAAGGTTATGGTCTACTATATCTGTTCATCCTATTTGTACACATATAACATTTTGTACTTGAGGTTAAGAATATTGGCTGTATACTTGATTTCTAAGTAAGCTTTGTGAGGCATTTGGTCAGCTTCTTTAGGAAGGAATTCGCAAAGTTAAGTACCCAGTTAGGAAGCACTTGGGGAACAATGCATCTTGGAATGCTCCAATCCACATAAGTCTTCCTGGAGACATACAAGATACCATGTGAACAATGGCTTCTGCCTGTAAAGACTGAGAGTCATGCATGGACATGTTACTTGCCCAGATGACTCCAGAACTCCATCTTGGAGCTGGACTTTGCGTAGGAGTGAGGAGTGGGGTCTCCACCCACAAAAGAAACTCTATTTAAACCTGTGGGAGGCCCTTCCATTTTGGCTTCAGCTGGCTAAAGAGGGAGCCTCTCCACCCCCACCCCCCCAGGATACTAGGAAGAAACTGGAACAAAGGACAGTAACTACAGGGGGTGTGAGTGATTGCTGGACCCAGGCTAAAAGGAGATTTAGTCTGTAAAAGGGAGCATTCTGGAATTGGTGAGGATCTTATCTGTATTCAGTTTGATTAGACATAGATTTGCACATTTTATTTTATTTTTCTTGGTGACTTACTTTGTTCTGTCTGTTACTACTTGGAACCACTTAAATCCTACTTTCTGTATTTAATAAAATCACTTTTTACTTATTAATTAACTCAGTATGTATTAATACCTGGGGGAGCAAACAACTGTGCATATCTCTCTATCAGTGTTATATAAGGCGAACAATTTATGAGTTTACCCTGCATAAGCTTTATACAGGGTAAAATGGATTTATTTGGGTTTAGACCCCATTGGGAGTTGGGCATCTGAGTGCTAAAGACAAACACACTTCTGTGAGCTGTTTTCAGGTTAACCTGCAGCTTTAGGGCAAGTAATTCAGACCCTGGGTCTTTGTTGGAGCAGAGGGGAGTGTCTGGCTCAGCAAGACAGGGTGCTGGAGGCCTGAGCTGGCAGGGAAAACAGGAGCAGAGGTAGTCTTGGCACATCAGGTGGCAGCCCCTAGGCAGTTTCTGTGATCCAACCCGTCACAGTACCCTTGGTTGAGAACCACTGCTTTAGATGAAAAATGGACATAAAATTAAAGTCCAGGGATAGGAAGGTTTCATGTATATACACAGCATTCAAAAGCTAAAAAAAGGAGCCATAATATGTTCTCTTTGGCCTGGTCTACACTAGAAAATTAAGCCGGTTTTACTGTGTCAGTCAGTGTGAAAAATGCACACCCCTGAGCAGCATAGTTAAGCAAACCTAAGTCCCCATGTAAACAGGGCTAGGTCAGTGGAAGAATTCTTCTGTTGACATAGCTACCAGCTCTCAGGGAGGTGGATCACCTACACTGATAGGAGAACCCCTTCCGTCAGCATAGGTAGTGTCTACGCTGAAGCACTGCAGCAGTGCAACTATGCCATTGTAGCATTTTAAGTTTAGAGTAGTCCTTAGTGTGATCCATACTTACAATGTCACTCTCTGGCCCTCTCTAGTGGCTGGATCACAGAGATTGCAGTCTTTTACCATAGGTGCCACAGGTTCATGCTTTTAGATCCAAAGATCCAATGTTCATTCCTGACTGCTGACAACCCACCCAGAGCTGTTGCATTACATTAGCAATCCTAACCACAATACATATATGCACTCAATGTGCACACACAGAAACACAAGGAAGCCAAGTACAAAGTGCTAGTGAACCAAAAAACCCACCTCAAAAACCTACTTAAAGCAAAACAAGATGTCTAGCAACCAGGGATTGCACTGAAAAGGAACTAATGGGAACTGAATACCTCTTATTGAAATAAATTAGTTTAATAGACATGGCTAGAGGGAGAGGGTAAGGGGTATTCTCCTTGTTAAATATTCATTGTTGATGTTCTGTTGGCAGCCAATAATTGTGCCAGCAATAAGATTTGTTAATGGCGTAGCAAACTAGCACATCCTATTTAGTAAAGCTATTCATATGAACTCAGAAAACATATGCAGCAAAGATTGACTTTCCTCTGAATTAATAACAGAGGCCATATAAAAATTCAAGCAGATTTTTCATAAGATCCATTTTGAAAATGTTTTAGTCAAGATCATCTGTTCTAATTTTACATCTTTAAAATTTCAGTTTGATGTACATTTCCACAGTTGTGTACAGATTTGAAAACTAAACACACCCACGTTACTTCCCTTTATAAACAGTAGACTCCATTCTTAATGAGCCCTTTGTTGAAGCCTTCTGACGTATTGATCAGTTTTCTTCATGCCTTAAAAAGGTGCATTGCTGGACAGTTTTCTTTAGCTGTTTCACTGCTTTATAAATCTATGAACATGTCTATTGGAATGCCCAGCACAGACAGCACCTCCACCAGTAGGTGGTGTTCTATTGTTATCTTGGGTGGGGAAGAGGGACTATGAGGAAGTTAAGACCTGCCTGTATGTATTGGAGTTGTTAACTGAAGTGTTCCAATAATTCCTCGGAGTACTATAAGCTACTTGTGATGGGTTACCCCCGCCCCCAGGTGCCACCTGATGCACTGAGGTACCACTGAGCCTGCCTGTTCCACCAACCTGGGCTCCTGTCAACTGTCCTGCTGGGCCAAGCCCTCAAGCCTCCTCCAGCACACATACAGGTAGGGATACAACCAGCTGCAGAAAGACACAGACTCTGAAATCAGCTCTGCATGGGAAGACTCAGCTAGGGAATTGCCCAGCAGTCAAGTGCACACCCCCTCTGGAGTGTAAACCCAAAATTGTATTGTCTTGCACTGCACAGAGAACTGTACAGTGTAAGCTCATAAAAATCACTCCCTCCCTCAATGTGGAGGAAGATATGCACAGCTTTTTGCCCCCCAACAAAACAGAGAAAACAAAAACAAGTTTATTAACTACAAAAGATAGATTTTAAGTGATTATAAGGCTTAGTAAACAGATCAAAGCAGATTACCCAGCAAATGAAACAAACATGCAAGCTAATCCTTTGTTTTCCAGTGTGGTTCCTCCCTCCCTAAGTGGAAAAATACTGGTATTCTCTCATGGAGTCCAGTACTAGGTGACATGATCACATGATCCTGCAGTGTCAAAGCAGCCATGAGTCAAAGGCCATTTGTAACATCCCAGGAAGGTGGGAGATTAGCATCTTCAAAGATCTATTGTTCTCCCTAATGGTTTATTGACTTGTCCCCAGCTAACCAGCCAGACTGACTGCACCTGGGGAATGCCCACCAGACAAAATGCAAACACTTTTGTAGTACAGATGTCTAGTCAATATTTCTAACTTTAGATACAAAAATGATACATGCATACAAATAGGATAATTGTATTTAGTAAATCATAACCTTTCCAATGAACCTCACATGACCCATCTTGCATAAAATATATCTTAGATATGCTATATTCATATTATAACAATATTTCTATGAAGAATATGGGGCATAGTGTCACACTAATATTACAGTACACACACACAAGTGATATGTAGCCAAGTAAAAGAGATGACAAGGAGACTTCTATCTCAAGTCTAGGATTATATGGTGAATACCTACACTTCATCGAAAGCACAGGCTTTCAAGCTGTGGGGCACTGCCATGAGGTTACTAGAGGACATGAGGACCTGACATTAAGTAGATCATTTCCACATGCTTGCTACTTTCTGGGGAGCAGGAGCTGGTGAAGGCAGCACCTCTTAGCAGGCAGGAACAGCAGCAGCTGATGCACAAGGGGTTGCTTTGGGGGAGGGGATGGAGAGTGAGCCCAGCCCTGCAATGCTTGTTACTGGCCTGTTGCGGAGGGGAAGCCCCAGTGGGAGGGGTTGGAAAGCAAGCTGCATCTTCAATGCCGGTTACTGCCCTTCCCTCCATCTCACACCCTGCCCCACACGGTGCCCCAGATGCTGGGCTGGTGGTAGCAGCATGGAGAGCAGGGTCTGCACAACAGCAACATGGGGGAAGTGGCTGGAGCCAGCAGGCACAGCCTGGTAGGGATTGCAGCCCAATCATGGGGAAAGAACAGCTGGTTCAGGCGACAGGCTGGGAGAGTAGGATACCCCTGTATTCACATCCTGCACACCGTTACAAAGATATTTGTACAAAATATGTGTAACCCTTCTGCCCATCTAAGTTGGCAGCAACAAGGGCTGGGTTCTGTATCTAGGGGTTCCGTTTCAATAACGCAATGCAAAACCAGCTCGAGCCCCCACCCAGTGACCTGGGACAATTACATACCATCCCCTGGGTGCCTCTAAGAGGCAATACTTTCCCTCTCGCAAGCAGTGAGTCTGAGTGTAGCAGAAAATGTTTAATAACATGAGATAAACGACATCAGCATTAAATTGGAAAAAACACCACAAACAGGATTCCTAATACAAACCATGAGCAAAAAAACCCACCCCAGCAAATTGGGCTGTGTCCTTTCCCTTTGGTTCTTGAATCCAGCAACCCAAAAATCACCCAGAGTCCCCAAAGTCCAACACCCTCAAAGTCTCTTGGGTCCAACAACCCCCAAAATCTCTGTCCCTGGTCAGTGCAGCCCCAGAGTAAAAGGGGGGCACACAGGGTGTTAAGGGGCACCTTACGTGATCCGAGGCAGGATGTCTCTCTGTGGGGTTCTGCTGCAGCTTTCACCACGAGCCAGTCCACTTCCTGCCGTCCCACAAACCGCTCCGCTCTACAAGCTGCTCCGCTCCGCCCACCAACCTGTGAGCCGCTCCAGCCGTCCCCGCAAACAGCTCCGCTCGCCGTTCCTTGGGCTGCTCCAACCGTCCCCGCAAGGCTCTGCGCCGCTCGCTGCTCCTCCAGTCATCCCCACAAATTTCTCCACCAGCTGCTTAGCAATAGAGCTTCAGGCTCCCCCACTAGTTAACACAGCACTTTATAACTTTAACTCTTTTGTGATTTCAGCTCTTAGTGATTTCAGCTCAGAGTAGGGGGGCCCCAGTGCTGGTACACCATTGGCTCAAAGTGAATTCAGCTCAGCAGCCTGTAACTAGACTCCTAATAGAATCAAAGTTATCTCTGGCATTGAACAGTGGAGAGAGGAGGTGGTGCAATTGGTGTTTCACACCCTCAGAAGGGGCCCATACCCTCAGGTAAAAATACCTGTCCCCATCCTCTCTCCATTCACTGGGTTTTGTAACCCAAGCCCCTTGTCAAGCAAGTGCTACTTAGGTAATTGTGAAGGACTCACTCAGTCCTTCTGTCATACAACAGAATCAGGGTAACAACTTTATTCTTCCTGCCCCAATAACAGAGAAACTGTGGATCCCACACCAGCCAAAGTAACCACTTTCAGTTGTTGTTGTCCCAGGCTAGATGGATGGGTGTGCCTATGCAAACAAGATCAGCCCCTGGAGTTCTTTTCCACACTCGCCATAATTCACCACCAGATGTCAGGGTAGAGCTCATCCTGACTCTGCTTACATCTGCCTTGTGAGGTATCAGTTATTGAAAACTAATAATATGCTGGTCAATAATATCATTGTGAAGTGTATGTGAGAACCCTGTATGTGGAGTTATGGATGTTCTCTGAAATTATGTTTTCAAGTCTGTATTTGAACAAAATAAACTTGAAAATAGGTCTGCCCATGTCTTGAATACAAGTGAAGCAAGGTTGACCAGCAACAATGGGATTGCAATTTACACATGCTAGGAACAGAACCATCAACACCTACAAGGTGGCTGGGGAGTCAGCAGGTATGGATCACAGAGGAAGGACCACTCCTAGTCAGTTGGCATCGGGAATTGCTACAGTAACATTTATATTGTAAAACTGCAGCAGGAAGCATCACACAGAAACACGCCAGGGAACACCTTAATCAAGATGGAGTTGACCCCCCTCTCCAGAGGAGGAAGAAGATTGAACCCCAAGGGATCAATTTGATCCTTGAAAGAAAGTCAGATTTTGAGATAAGGACATGCAGAAAGACTAAGTTATTCCTTCACCTGAGGAGACAAGGAAAGCCAGTGTCTTGGATGCTATGGAGATCTTGGCTAAGAGCTAGTCAGCCATTGCTGGAAAAGGAAGATTAGTAAGGAAACTACTTTTAACAAAGACTGTAGCTTATTACGTTAGGTCTTAGTCATTAGAAAGCATAATTTTACTTTTGCTGGTTTGTAACCCTTTCTATCTTTACTCCTTATACCTGGTTTCACTTAAACTTATGATGTTTTAATAAACTTGTTTTACTTTACTATAACCCAAATCAGTGCTGTGATTGAAATAAGGGTGTTTGTCAAACACCAGTTAAATTAATGAATTGCAGTGTATTGACTTTTTAAATGAGCAAACTTAATACCCTCTGTGAATGTACGGGAATAGGGGCTGTCCATTGCACAATGAGGAGCTTAGGGGTTGGAATTCACCAATTGCTACCTGCTATGCAAGTTAAGACTGGTAGATTCTTGAGGAGTTTGCTGGTGAAGATGACAGACTGCTGTGGCAGGTAGTTGACACAGTCTAATCTCCACCAAAGTTCACTCTTGCTGAGATAGAGAGGTAACGCAGTGGCTTACAATTCCAACAGCATATTACAGAGAGTGAGAGCAAGAGGGCTAGGGAAGCCCAGCAAAGGGCTTGAGGGCAGTGCTAGGGAGGGGAGTGTGCATGGGACATGAATCTCTGAAGGGGGCTCAGCAAAAAAAAGATTGGGGACCTGTGTTCTAAACTATCCTCTGCCAGTACTGAATAGCTTAATACAGTACAGGATGGCTTAATACCATATATTCTCAAGTGCTTTCTCCAGTCTAATTTTAAATGGCTCACATGATGAGATTTCCACCATTTCCCTTAGACGATTGTTCATAGTTTAATACATCTCACCACTAGGGAGTTTTCCCAAATACCTACCCTAATTTTATGGTGGGGAGACCAATCCTCTAAGCACATTGTATTACAGCAGTGCCTGGGGGCCCAAACTCCATTGTGCTGGGCCCCGTACAGACTTATAGCCAAAGATAGTCTCCACCATCGTGCACATGCATAAGTATTTGTAAGTTCACACGAGTAAAGTTAAACTCATGTAAATGTTTGCTTTCAGAATAAGGGCCTAAGTTTGTAATGAACAAGAATGCCCCTTTCTATTGAAGTTACTGCAGACAAATTTCTTTTTTTCTCATTGCTTCTGGCCTGCCTTCAACTTTTTCTTTTTGGCATCTGACCCCAAACTTTGGGGGTTTTAAAGCTGCAACCCCTATAATAAGTGGTCTCTGATTAGCAATCTTATTCAAAGTAGCAAACACATACATTAAATTTACATTTCAAAGGTAACTAGCAGATCACAGTCTGTGGCTATTTCTGAGAAGTCTGCAGAAGGACTTGGATCATTTCTATTTCAAATTGCTCATTAAAACTTTTATTAGGTCAGCAAAATGTTTTGTTTCAGTGAGAGTTACTGAAATCCCTCTGGGTAATGTGATAGAATAATTAAGGATTTTTATTAATATAATTTGTGTTGCTTTAAATATTTTCATCATGGTTTAATTTTGTTTCTTGCCAAAGAACACACTTATTTTTACCGCAGCTGCTGTTTTTTCTGCATATGCGTGAGAGGTAGAGTACATTGGAACCAAATCCTTCAGTCTCTACACAGGCAAAATTCCCATTAATTTCAGGATCAGGTCTTTGTAATTAATAATAGTTTATTGAACGTCAGTGAGAATGCAGAGGTAAATATTTGAATAAATGCTTTAATGGAATCATTTGTTCTCTCAGAGTTAAAAATCTAGCAGAGTGACATCAAAAATGGTGCCAGTGAAATTGATTTATACACACTTCCCACCTGGTGCCAGGAAAGCAGCATTCATAATACTGCGGTCACTGGCTTTTAACCTGGTATTCTGATGCCAGAGAAAATTATTTATAGCTACCTGGCACCAGAATCACTGCCCTACATTGTAGGTTTGCTAACTAGTATTTAGCATGACACCATAGTTACGGTTGATATATTAACGTCTGTGAGGTCTGAAGCTCCCCTCCACCATTGTTGTTAGAGAAGGCAAAGCAGGAGGAGATGGAGCAGTGAGCACCAAAGGAGCTTTGGGGGGACAAAAGCAGTGGTCTTTGCACACTTTCTTTACCTCCTTTCTGTGGTTCATAGAAGTCCTTCCACCCTCATTCTGTAGGATTGAGAATCTAAGAAGCAGCTGCTTCCTGTCGTACATTTTCCTCAGTATCTCCCAGCTACCCAGAAGGCTTTCTTTTCCTGTGCAGAAATTACTAGTGGGCTTAATAGCATTAAGTCCTATTCCTTGTATATTTTCCCCATCACCACTCTTTTGTCATGGGCAGAACAGTCAGCTCTTCAGGCAGCCTCTCTGGGGGGTTAATGCTTCCTTTTCTTCCTTTCCCTGTGAATCACCAGGTTTCATGAAATTTGGAAGTTATATCTGCTGACATCTCCCCGTTCTCAGTCCTGAACAGCTTCCTACCCAGATGGAAGCTGTAGAAGTCCCAGGAGAGCACAGCAGAAGGGGCACGTGTCACATACCCATATTTTAAAGAAACGTTTGCTCAGTTTGACACAGGTATTTATTTTCTTTAAAAAAACCTCTTTATCCATAGTCACCAATCCAAGCTCTCTTTCACACTGCTGCTATTCCTTTGATTCTGACAGACTTACCTTCATATTGGTCAGGTACCTTTCATTGAAGGTACATCTGCCTTTACTCTCTTCCTTGCGGAATGGAAAAAAATGGTTACCTTCCTTCTCGTAACTTGTTCTTCGAGATGTGTTGCTCATGTTCATTCCAAGTAGGTGTGCGTGTGATGCATGCACAGTCGTCAGAAGATTTTTCCCCTAGTGGTACCCATCGGGTTGGCCTGGGTGCCCCCTGGAGTTGCGCCTTCATGGTGGTGTATATAGGCCCCTGCCAACCTGCTGCCTCTTCAGTTCCTTCTTGCTGGAGCACTCTGACAGAGGGGTAGGCGAGTGGGTCTTGGAATGGACATGAGCAACACATCTCAAAGAACAACAATTACGAGAAGGTAGGTAACCATTTTTAATTCTTTGAGTGCTTGCTCACGTTGATTCCAAGTAGGTGACTCCCAAGCATCTCCTAGGAGGAGGGATCGGAGCTCAGCGGGTCACAAACTGTAGCACTGGTCTGAAAATGCGGCATCGTCTCTGGCCTGCTGCATAATGGTGTAGTGCGAAGTAAAAGTGTGGATTGATGATTATGTCGCTGCCCTGCAGATGTCTTGAATGGGGACTTGCACCAAGAACACCACCGAGGATGCCTATGCCCTTGTGGAGTGTGCCGTCAGCGCAGGGGCAGGAATTTTTGCCAGGTCGTAGCATGCCTTGATGCAGGCCATGATCCATTAAGAGATTCTTTGGGATGACACTAGGAGCCCCATCATCCGCTCTGCAATCACAATGAAGAATCGTGTTGATTTCTGAAACAGCCTCGTTCTTCTAACCTGAGATCCAGGGAGTGGGGCATTCGCTCCTGGTTGCTAGCGTGTGGCTTAGGAGAGAACACTGGAAGAAATATGTCCTAGTTCATGTGGAATTGCAAAACTATCTTAGGGAGAAAAGTTGGGTGTGGCTGCAACTGCACCTTGTCCTTATAGAAGACAATATATGGGGGCTCAGAAGTTAAGGCCTTAAGTTCAGACACGCTTCCTGTTGTGCCTCATTGCAAACAAGTTTATATGGGGAAATCCCCACCGTTGGAAGATGTTGATCATAACAGCTGGGCAGAGGGACCATTTGTGATTGTGAAAGGACCTGCTGAGATGATCAGCCAGATCGTTCTGAGAGCCCAGAAGGTACAATGCCTCTAGATGTATCGAGTGCACAATGCAGAAGTCCCACAGTTTGAGGGCTTCCTCGCATAGGGGAGAGAAGCGAGCACCACCCTGTCTGTTTATATAGAACATTGCTATTGTATTGTTGGTCAATACCAATATACATCTGCCCTCCAGATGGGTTTGGAATGTCTGGCAAGCAAGACGAAACACACACAGCTCAACTGATGTTGATGTGCAGCAAAAGTTCTGCCTTGGACCAGAGACCTTGAGTCCTGAGTCTACCTAGGTGCACCGCCCCATCCCATTGCGAATGCATCCGTGACTAGAGACAGCGAGGATTGGAGCCTGGAGAAGAGTACTTCTGCACACTCCTTGTTGAGCTACCACAGAAGGGACTCAATAACTGGAGGAGGAAGAGTGACTACCTTATCTAGGCGGTCTTGGTTTAGCCTCTATACTGAGGCCAGCCAGGCCTGAAGAGGTCGGAGCCAGAGTCTCACGTGCTGAACTACATTCGTACAAGTGGCCATATGACCGAGCAGCTTCAGGCAATTCTGCACTGTAATAGAGGGCTTTCATTGTAAGCCCTCTATGGTGGCACCCATGGTCAGAAAATGCGATCCTGGAAGGAATTCTTTGGCTTGACCTGAGTCTAGGAGAGGTCTGATAAACTCTACCCTCTGAGTGGGGGTTAGAGTTGACTTTGTCACATTCAGTATCAATTCGAGCCTGTCAAAAGTCTTACCAGGTTCACATGCTCCTCCACCTGAGCTCTGGTGCGACCCTTGATTAGCCAGTCATCTAGGTACGGGAATACTTGTAACTGTCACCTCCACAGGAAGGTCGCTAAGACCAACATACACTGGTGAACACCTGCGTGGCCACCGATAGCTTGAAGGGGAGAACTATAAACTGATAATGGGTGTTGTTGACCAAAAAGCGGAGGAACTGCCTGTGGGATGGGACTATAGACATGTGAAAATATTCGTCCTTCAAATCAAGGGTGGTGTACCAGTCCCCCGGATCCAGGGAGCCAGGGAGACTATGCAGAACTTCAGCTTTTTCATAAATCCGTTCAGGTTTTGCAGGTCTAGAATAGGCCTGAGCCCACCCTTGGCCTTTGGGATTAGGAAATATTGTGAATAAAACCCTTTGCCCCTTAACTCCTGAGGGACCTCCTCTATCGCTCCGGCTTCTAGGAGCATTTGCACTTCCTGTATGAGCAGTTGCTCGTGAGAAGGGTCCCTGAAGAGGGATTGGGAGGGAGGGAACAGAATTGGAGAGAATATCCCAATTCTACCATGCATATTGGTCTGAGGTGATCCGGGTCCAGGCATGGTAGAAATGGGATAGACAGTTCACAAAATGGGGTAAAGGATCTGGGATTATGCCTGGTGCATTGCCCCGGGTGCACCTTCAAAAGCTTTGCTTGAGGCCCAAAGACTGCCTCGCCAAGCCCTAGCTCCAGTTGGAAGAGGGCTGAGATGGCCTCCTCCTATTATTCCTGCCCCCTTCCTGTTGTAATCCTATCTAGGATAAGTAGGGTAGAAGTGTGGGGGAGGCTGAGGTTTGCAATGCTTCCTTTGTGCAGCTAGTGTATGGAGCCCCAGAGATTTTAATGTCACTCGTGAGTCTTAGAGACTGTGGAGCTTGGAGTCCATTTGCTCCAAGAACAGCCCTGATCCATCGAAGGGCAAGTCCTGAGTTGTTTGTTGGACCTCGTGTGGGAGGCCCGAAGTCTGCAGCCATGAGCTCCTTCACATGGCTATAGCGGTCGATGCAAGAGTGGCTTGCAAGGAGGTCCTTGCTATAACCTTGCCCTCTTTGATGATGGCCCCAAAATCTGACTAGGACTCAGTAGGAAGCAACTCCTTAAACTTATTCAGAGTGTTCCAAAAATTGAAATTGTAGTGGCTGAGGACCACTTGCTGGTTGGCAGCCTGAAGCTGGAGCCCTCCAGTAGAGTAGACTTTTCGGCCTAAGAGGTCCAGCTTCTTTGCCTCCTTAGACTTGGGCGTTGGTCCGGGCTGCCCTTGTGTGTGTGTGTGTGTCTCTCTCTCTCTCCTTTTCAGCCACCATGACTAATATGCCCGGCTGACGGTGGGTAAATAGGTACTCATACCCTTTTGAGAGTACAAAGTACTTTCTTTCCACCCCTCTTGGCTGTGGGGGGGGGGGGGGGGCGGAGAGGCGGGAGTCTGCCACAGGATCTTGGTGATGTTTTGGATGGTTTTAATCAGGGGAAAGGCCACTCTTGAAGGACCCTTGGGTGTCAGAATAGCCATCATTGGGTCAGTCTCCTCTGACATCTCCTCTGCCTGCCAAGTTCTGTGCCACCCCTGAGCATCTCCTGATGGGCTCTGTTGTCCACAGCTAGCAACATGGAAGACAAGCCCGCTACTGCCCCATCCGGGGAGGATGAGGATGGTGCCCTCAGTGGCACCGGGACGTCTTGACTCTCCAATTCGCGGGGGTCCCCCTGTGCTGATGTCTCTTTCGCGGTGCTGGGGGTGGTACTGGGCCCAGTCTAGGTGCCGGCTTTGGCATGAGCCTCAGTAACAGCCTTGGTGCTGGCCTGGGTGCCAGTCTTGGAGCCTCACGGTGGTTCCCAGGCCATAGAGGACGTCAGGGAAGCCTGCCTTTCTGAGGCAACCAACAGAGATCTGGAGCTCAGCCCCTAGGCTTGGTGGTACACCCATGGAGTCCGGAAGGGCCACTGCGCCAGCACCTGCCATTGCAGTGGCCAAGGCATCACGGGGAACTGCTGTCCCCTGTCTCGAATGGTGCCATCTCCTTTTTGAGACATACAACTCTGGCTCTCAAAGATGACTCCGATCTCGGAGACCATGGTAGCGCCGAATGGGGTGGTGTTGGGGAGCGGTGTCAAGGGAAGAGCAACCGGTGCTGCAGCATGGCCAGTTTGCCCTTGGAAGCAGTGCTTCTCTGCGGTGCTGGTGCCTATGGAGCTGTCATAGCTTTGAAGTGCCTGGCCGCCTTAAACGTGGCCAGGGTAGACGGAAGATCCAGGTCCTCTACCGGACTTTCCCGCGCAGGGGAATCCACCAGTACCGGACTCAACAGAGCTCTCTGTGAGGCTGGAGTCGACGGTGCCGGTTTAGCCAGAGCAGGGGCTGAGTGTCCCAGCGCAGAACGCACTCTGCTAGTGCTTTCATGCTCTCCTGCTCTAATTGTGGGTGAATGCCCCCTCTCAGCTCTCTTCTGTTTCTTGAGTGGCGCTGGTGAGTGCAAGTGGTGCTGGGTAGCCACAGTGGAGGTCTTCGGTGCCGAGGAGTGGCAGTGCCAGGGGTCTCTGGACCCAGAGTCCTTTTTTGGCACTTCAGTCTCTCTCACCAAGGCCGGTGTGCTCTGCACCAAAGTGCTGGGCTTCGGGGCCAACATGGGCTGTGCTGGCTGGGGACGGAGAGCTGACACCATGAGGAGTAGTTTTAACCTAAAGTCTCTCTCCTGTCTGGTTACTGGGCAGAAGCTTTTGCAGATCTTGCACCTGTCAGTCTGGTGGGCCTCCCCAAAGCACTTTAAGCAAGAGTTGTGGGAATGGCCCCTGGGCATAGGCTTCTGGCAGGACCCGCACGGTTTGAACCCTTGAGCCTGAGGCATGCCTTGGTTCCTGGGAGGGGAGAACACAGCGGAACCCCAACAGAAATTTATCTGACTAACTCTATAAACTACTTGAAACACTAACTAACACTAAGTAAACTGATTTCAGAGTAGCAGCCGTGTTAGTCTGTATCCGCAAAAAGAACAGGAGTACTTGTGGCACCTTAGAGACTAACAAATTTATTAGATGCATCCGAAGAAGTGGGCTGTAGTCCACGAAAGCTTATGCTCTAATAAATTTGTTAGTCTCTAAGGTGCCACAAGTACTCCTGTTCTTTTTACTAAGTAAACTATTTACAAGTACAAAGAGAAAAGGTACTAGGGGATTGCTTGCTGTAGCAAGCGAGAAAAAGCAGCTCCAATGACCGTCACGGGCAGTAAGAAGGAACTGAAGAGGCGGCAGGTTTCCAGGGTGGGATCTACAGCTGACCTGAGGAGTACCACTAGGGGAAAAACTTTCTGACGAGTGTGCACACAGCATGCATACACCTACTTGGAATCGAGATGAGCAAAAACTCAAAGAAGGACAACTGTTTACATACCAAGATAGTAGAAATGAAAGGGTGATGATGAGATTGATTTATAAATTTGAAGCCCAGACGTTTTCCCTCAGCCACGTTCTGGAGGGGAGAACTCATGCCTAACCACTCTATAGGAGGTTAATTCCTAGGACCCTACAAGATTTAGCTCAGATCTGGATCGGGGTATACCCTCTTTGGGAGCAATACCTCAGCAACGGCCTCCTTGTAGTATTTACTGGTTCAATGTTTTGCCCGCTGGTAGTGAGATGGGAATTGACTGCTTTTTTCTGAGAGAGTTATTCTCTTATACCCTGAAGAGCCAGTACACCTAGTCATGGGAGCATAAGTCAAAACTGCTGTATCATCTTTCCCCTCCCTATGGGTTTCACAAGAGGAGGGTTTTCTATGGTCTTATAGACCTTTGAAGTAGAAAGTTTTTGTGATGCCCCCCCCCCCCCCCCCGGGGTGTCACCTGGAACTCGGGTACCACTGAGCCCACTGTCTCACCAAACTGGGCTCCCTCTCACACTGTGACTTTGTGACAAGCTACAAAGCCCTCCAAACTTGCCCTCACACAAACATTCACAGGCAGGGGCCACAACCAGCTGTGTTCATGAATGCTCTGCCAACCACTCCATGAACCAACAATAGAGAGACTCCGGTCCAACAATCCCCGAGCTCCCCAGCCTAGGATCCCCAGAGCTGTACCATCCTGCCCTGGTCAAAAGCTGGACCAGTATGAATTTAATACACAGTCTGCCCCTCCCTCGATGTGGAGAGGAATATGCATAATACTCTTTTGTTAACTGAGCTGAGATTTTTCCCAAACACTTCATTCAAACCACACTGGTTTAGGTACAAAATATAAAATAGATTCATTAACTACAGAAAGAAAGATTTTAAGTGATTATAAGTGACAGCAAACAGAACAAAGTAGATTACCTAGCAAATAAACAAAAACGCAATCTAAGCCTAATACACTACACAGGATTTGAATCAGGGTCTTACCCTATTAGATAGTATAAGCAGTTTGTAGAAGTTTTATACACAGGCAGGGTTTTCCTTTTTCTTGCCTGGGACCAGCACTTCCCCAGTTCAAAGTCTTTGTTCCTAAGGTGTTTCCAGGTGTTGAGTTGTAGAGAGAGTGAAGCCCTTTTATAGTTTCTTCCATCTGGCAGGAATCCCTTTGTTCCAAGCCAAGTTCCCAGCCCAGTTTGTGGAAAAATACAGGTACCAGAATGGAGTTCAGTATCACATGGTCTAGTCACATGCCCCTGCATATTTGATGAATCATGGCAGCCATTATCCATAGGCTGTCTGAAGCGTCCCCAGGTGAGGACAAGCCTTTTCCATGGTCCATTGTTTTCACTGATGGGCCATTAGCACAGTCTAGTTTCTTCACTGTTATACCTAAAAGGCTAGTTGTGGGTGTTACCTAGGACAAGCACATTTGAAATACAGATGCATAGTCAATATTCATAACTCCGGATACAAAAATGATTCATGCATACAAATAGGATAATCATATTCAGCAAATCAGAAGTTTTCCATTGACACCTCACATGACATCTTGTACAAGATGCAACATAATTATATCATAATCATATTACTCTGGGGTGCAGACTGCCACAGTATTATTTACCCGTAACAACCAAACTCCATTCACCCACCCTGCTTCTCCAGGAAATTGCTAGTCCGCTTCCTGGTCTCACTATGCCTGAAGCTTGAAACTATCAGCAGTATGCAGTTCTCTACTAAATATTCAACAATCTAAGGCGCTGAACTCTAGATATGACAAGCATTCATAGGACTGGAACTTCCCAAAGAAAACTAAAAGCAACTGCATTTTGACCTCGGATTACATATTCAATTAAACCCAGTTAGTCCTGATTCTGCTCCACTTACACTGGTTTTAACACTAACTTTAGGGGAGTTATTTCTGATTTACACCAGTGCAAGTGAGAGGAGAATTGGGGCCCCCCACAGTTTGTGGTCTCAAATACCTGTGAGAACATTCAAATAAATACACTCAGTTCATTTATTTGAATGTGCAATGGTTCAATCACTTAAATAAATGTACAGACTGTGTTAGTTTGATTGTCCCTCATGCATTCTGTTTGAACATGTGCTCAAACACACTTTTTCCCTGGAGAAAAAAATGACATAAAATGCAAAAAGACTTATCATAATACTCTGGTTGAGATTTTAAACACACAAAAGTCAAGACATTGAAAATTATGGTTCCCTAGGACTTGTAGCTCAGCCACATTGTAATTGTGATAGATATTAAAGCAGTGGTTCCCTCCTTTTCTTTATGTTCTTTTTTCTCTTCTATGCATTTTTTCCATTTCCTTTTTGCTCTTTAATATCCATCTGGCTGACTCTTCTCCTTCTCTGTCCCTCCCCACTCACCAGAAGGTTCTATGCCACTGAGGTGAGGATGCCCTTTGATGCCACGAAAGGTACAGGTGAGTGCCGCAGGATCAAAGCAGAGAAGCTTGGACTGGCAGGCTGCTACCTGAGCCTGCAGCCCTGTCAGTGTGAACTACTCCTGTCACAGACTACTTTGGGGAGCCACAGCCGGAGCAGAGAGCACAGGTGGGTGGCTTCCAAGGAGATGCAGCATAGTTTACAGCATGTATGTGGGAGATGGAGCTGGGATCTTGCAGTTGTCCTGAACCCCCAATAAATCTTCTGCTCTGCCTCATAACTTCCCCACACTATAGCTCCCTACTCAGTCTGGGGAGTAGTGTATTAACACATACACCATGGACTAAATATACAGTACATGCTGAAAAATGCCTGATACGAAAATCATAACTTGAATTTCTGGACTTATGTCCCTTAGAAATGATGAGCAATATATTACAGTACCTTTTTATTATTTTTTTCATGTATGTGTAATTCTACTGACTCTCTTCCTGGACACTCCTTTCACAGCCATGGCACAATCTCTCTAGTTTAGAACAACAGTACATTTTATTCTGTTGAAATGTTAACATATCATTAACTTGGATCCCTGATCTGGCCTGTGAGTGCAGTGTGACAATATTTTCCAAAACCCAGATTAAGATTAAGTTGAACAATGATGAAGATTGGACTTGTCCGATGATGCTTCTCAGCATTCACCTTTGCAAACCATATAAAAAGTATATGTGCAGCCCCACTATTTTATGTTTTATTTCTTGGTATGCAGCAAATAGTTTCTTACATTGGTACTCTGTTGTGCTCAACTTTTATAGATATATAAAATGTACCATATATATTTTTATGTGGATTCAATTATTTTGCTGATTTTATAAGTGATTTCTGTATATTCTGACTTGGCATAATAAGACTCCCCAAAGTGCCTTAGCAATATATGATTATGAATGCCTATAGGTGTAAACTGCCTGTAAAGGGGCACTCACGTCTTGAGTGTGTCCAAGCAAAGGAGTGTGGTACAACAATCCCTTTGGCACCCCCAGTATCCCCTGCAGGCCAACCTTGGTGGGTCATCAGTGGCTTGAAGGACTTTAAATTCAGCCCTTTGTTTAGGCTCCTAAATAACACCTGTTCCCTTCTTGGACTTTACACCATTTTACCTGTGGCTGTAGGGGAACCCAGGCTCACCCACTATTCCAGGTTCCAGCCCAGGGACTTGCTCACCTTCCATCCTTCACTCCTATTTCCCTGGGCTTCTTCCTACCAGCCCCTCTATCTCTAGCCTTATCTCAGGGCCAGCAAGCTCAGGTTCATCTGTCTCCAGACAAGAGAAAAGCACTGTTCTTCACTTCTCTGGCCCCAGCCAAGAATTGAGGTGCTAAAGTCCTGCAGCTCCTTTTAGCTGAGCCTGCTGGTCTCTGATTGGCTGTCGCTAGCCCTTGGAGGACCAGATCTATCTAGCTGGCTGCCAAGATGTTTGCCCTAGTGAGGCCTCTCTAGGCAGGCCTGGAGAACCCACCTGGCTGCTTCCTGGGTTGGGGTGTAGCAGAGCAGTGAGATATCCAACAGGGACTATGAAGGCCTGGTATACCCCATCATGCTCCCCCTGAAGAGAATGTTGGTTTGTTTACAGTGCTCTAAGCCAAACCTCAGCAGTGGAATAACTTGTCTGTCCAACAGCCATTTTCTTTGTTACATGCTTGTATCATGACACCAGTATGTGGATTTTACCAACAAGAATGTAATTGAAAGTGTCATTACTGGTTAAAAGTTCCCATTTGTTTGGATCAATAAATGTTAGGAATATTAAAATTTCAGTACAAATCCTTTAAAAATAGTAATTTTGGATTGGGTACTGCTAGTTGAGTACTTACAGCAGTGCAAATTAACAATTTTTTGTTTGAAGTTACAAAAGAAGGATATTATTTCCAAGATCTCCAAGGCAGGGATTGTGCCTTCCTATATCTTCACATAGCACCCGTGCCAGTGGGGGTCTGATCTTGACTGGGACCTTTGGATGCTACCTCATTGTAAATATTAAGTGATGGTGATAATGAACCTATTTAAAGGGGAAGCATAGCGTTTGACTACAGGAAAACTTATGAATGCAAGCAACTTATTGGAAAAATGTGAGATCTTTTCCTCTGTCAACCCCTCATCTTTCTATTGTCTCCAGTTTCTTGTTTCTGCTATTGCTCTCTTTGATCCCACTGTTAACCATTGATCACAGAACACAAGACTGTCTGCCAAAGATTTCTGGACCAACACCTGAAACACAGATACTTCCAGAATTAATCACAGGTCTATATGCAATTTTCTGTACAATGGTTAAAGGCCTGCCATTGAGGCCCAGCCCTATGCTACGGGTGATGGGAAGCCGCACTGCATTAGGGGAAATTGTGGGAGGAATGCTGCCTTGGGTGGAGCTCTGGGAGAGGACTTTTGTGGCAAACAAGGGGAGTATGCTACTGTTACACTCCTTCAGGAAGTGTGCTAGGCATGCTCATCAGTCCTGTCCTCTTTGGAGTACATGAAGGGACTGATTATGACAAATCTTTGCTCTAGATGCACCAACTTATTGCACAATCCCTCTCCTCTGTGCAGTCACAAAAAGGACTGTCCCAGCAGGCCATAACCTATAGTAATATTGGTTTCAGAGTGGTAGCCCTTTTAGTCTGGATCAGCAAAAAGAACGAGGAGTACTTGTGGCACCTAATTTGTTAGTCTCTAAGGTGCCACAAGTACTCCTCGTTCTTTTTTCTATAGTAATACTGTATCTCATCCCACTGTGTCCAAAGCATTGGGTTATACTTCTGTTTAATTTTACCTCTCATCCCTTCAGATACCTTCCTCCCTAAATGCCCGTGAAAAGAGTTAAATGTTGCAGTTTGTCCAGAAGGCACTGGGTGCACTATTCCACCACACTGTCATAGAGTTTTATGCCAGAAGGGACCACCAGATTGTCTCATCTGATCTCCTGTATATCGCAGGCCACCAACAACACCAACACCCTAAAGCCAACAACACTGTCCAATAAAATGGAAGTGGGAATTATCAGCATTATGATGGCAAAGCCATCAATATCTCGTTAGTAACACTTCTAATGGTTTAATATACATATCGAGATGGAATGGAACCCAGTAGCACCATGCAGGATAAACCACCCAGGGACAATGAACAATCATCCATAATTATCTGTGGTCCTTCAAACAAATATTACTGGTGTAGTAATCCTTACCCTGGCACTAGCACCTGCTGCAGCTGTGATGCGGCAGCACAGAATGCTGGCCTGGAGAGAGAGACAGCCAATGAGAGAGCAGCTCAAGCTTGGGAGGGGGACTTGGAATCCACCTACAGGGGCAGCTGGAAAAAGCTGTTAGAGAAGAAGAATTGAGATGCCGAGTTAGTGGATGAACTGGAGCCTGAGTAGGAGGTGATGTGGTAAAATAAAAGTACAGGAGAATAAAAGGAGAGGACTGGGAAGTAAGAAGGAGGAAAGAAGGAAAAGAGGAAAGGTTTCAGGTCAGGAGAAGCAGAAAAAAAATAGACAAGGGTATGTGAGCAGGCATTATTGGAGAAGGGAAATAGAGGGAAATAAAATGTACAGACTTACCAGAGAGAGAGTATCAAGGGGAAAAAAACAAAGGAAATAGAGTTGGCAGGGCTGTCCCTAGGGGGAGTGCAGGGCCTGGGACAAATCAGCCTGTATGGGCCCCCCCTTAACATGTTTTATACAGGTGAAATCTGGTTACAGTGAACTTCAAGGGCAGCTGCAGGCTGCAGGTTAAATATTGATAGCACCTAGCTGTATAATTATAATGTAATTATATTATATTGTAGCTTTTATGTATCATTATAATGAAGTTCATATAATTAAAAAAAACCCTCACCGATCACGATCAGTGTCGTGCTGCTTACATTCTGAAATCCACCTTCCTGGACTTCCTTGCAGCAAACTCTGTTATCAGATCGTGGTAATCCAGGTTTGATGCTACTTCCTTCTCAATGGGCAGAATTGCAAGTCCATTCAGCCTCTCTTGAGACATAGTTGTCCATTTTAATTTGGAAAAGCTTTGCTCCCCTGAAGCCACTGTGATTGAGATTGTCAGCAAAATCCTGTATGCTATTACTGTATTTGGGAAGGCACTGTCAAGTGATTTAAGAAACTGAAGGGCTTGAAGTGCAGTACTTGTTCCTTCAGGGATGAATTCTCGTAGAACCCGAAGCTCTGAGAAAAGGTCTGCCCCATCGATATCGTGAGATTCTCCATCAGACAATGCAGTACCCAAATCCATGCACTGCTTTCTCATGTCATCTTCTGTCATTTCTTTGAGTATCTTCATATCTTACAGGAAACCAAAATTGTCAGCGTACCCTTGCATTTGTTCAAATCATGTGATCAGTGACATGAGAGTCTGATCCATGATGACCAGAAAGTAATTGGTTTCAAATACTTTCTTGGGCGAATTCTCCAGCTCCTCGTCACCTCTCTTTCGTTTCACACGTCATTCTTTGAATTTAGGTTCAATGTCCATTTCAGATGCTATTTCTGTTGCTGTGTTCTTGAGGTAAATCCAGTGTTCCTGTATTTCCGCAGAAAGACAATTAGTCCTTTGATGTGTGTGATAGCCACATCAAGCTGCATTTCCCTGGATTGAAGTGTCTTGCTCACAGTGTTTACAGCGAACATAATGTCATAACGCATAACCATTGCAAACAGAAATTCAAAATTTTCAAGTTCGTAGTTGACCAAGGACTCAGCCTCACTTTTAGCTTTTGAGTTGTTGCATTCTTCAGCAACTTGAAGCAAGGTGTTCCTGATATCATTTGTCTGGCAGCGAATTGCTTTTACACTCTCTACTTGACACTCCCACCTAGTGTCTGACAATGGCTTTGGCATTAGAGAGGGAGCATGCACTCTCAGTATTTGCCATCTGTTAGTTGAAGCTGCAAATATATTGTAAATTCGCTGTACAACTCCAAAAAATGTCATGGCTTTTGAACTACATTTTGCTATATTTTCCAATACCAGATTTAAGTTGTGGCAGCCACATAGAGTGAAAAAGGCTTGGCAGTTGAGTTGAAGGATGCGCACCTGTACACCTTGTTTCTGGCCCTTCATATTTGTCCCATTGTTGTATCCCTGACCCCTACAATCACTAATATGGAGTCCAAATCCATCCAGCGCAGCTATGAGAGAATCTAGCAGTCGTCCGCTTTTGTCTTGAACCGGAAGAAAGTCAATAAAATCCTCCCTTACTGTCACTTCTTCAAAAGTCACGTCAGCATAACGAAGCACAAGGGACATCTGCTCTTGGTGACTCAGATCAGGGGTACAGTTAAGAATAACTGCAAATCTTTGCAGTCTTCACCTTTTCAAGAATTCTTTTCTTCACCTGCAATGCCATTGTCAAGATTAGCTCATTTTGAATACGAGTCCCAAGATAATGGTCATGGATTTCTTCATTTTTGATGCATCAGACATGTTCTTGCATCGTAGGATTGAATTTAGTTATCATTTCAATTAATCCCAGAAAGTTACCATTATTATGTTCATAAAGCCTTGCATTTGTTCCACAAAATGCTAAGTTATGCTCATCTAGGTACTGCACAACTGCTGTAACACGTCAACACTGATTGCCAATGTTTGTTCTCCTTGTTTATTTCTTGCAATGTATACTCATCTATTGCTTTCATTGCAGACAATCTTCTCTGAATTTCAATCCATTTTGTTGAGTTTACAATATGCTCATTGGATAATTCGTGAGATCGCAATCTATCATTGAGATGTTTCCAGTCATTGCAGCCTTCCTTTACTAATTTGTGTGCTGTTTTTGCGCCATACAATTTGCAGCAAAAGTAAAAAAGTTGCATCAGCTTTCTTTGAGTATACCAGCTAATTTCTTTCAACCCTTTCTCCATTTGGTAAATTCTGTGTGTGTATAAGTCTTCTGAAAAACGTTGATTGTCATCATTCTTTGGAAAAACATAGTCATTACCAGTTATTTTCACAGGCCCTCTCTCCACTAAAATGTCTATTGTCTTGTTGTTGAGTAAATCTGGCCAATTTGCTGGATCATACATATCTTCTTCAGCGAAAATAGCATTGGCAGATTTTCCTATTTCAACAGCCTGTGCACATTTTGCACTATTGTCCTCTTCCTCAGCCTTGGTACAATCACTGGAGTCCATTAATTCAGCATTTTCCTCACTAGTCAGAACACTTTTCGAAACCATAAACTTTTCCAGTGAACCTTTCAGTGTTTTATCCATTTCTTCTCTCTTCTTTTTTTTGGCCTTTTTTCCACACCCAAACTATATTTTCTCCATTTGTCTCTGTCCCTGCTAGTGCTAGCCATTGTATGCTACTGTATATAACAACAGGATTGGTCCTTTGCATTAATTAAATGATGCCTTTGAACTAAACTGGATACAAAAGGTAGCACCTCCCGCACAACATACGCACACTGAAGCACAGGGTCCCTCAAAGTACGGGGCCCAGAGTGGTCACTCCGATTCACCATACCCAAGGGATGGTTCTGGTGAAGAAGGTAATTGATCAAAAAGCTGTGTTAGATTAAATCAAATCCTGAAAATGGTAAACAGGAAGCCTACCCACCAGGGACCTAAAGTATGTGAACAGAGAGAATGACTGTGAACAGAATACAGTTCAAAGGTGCCTTGTGGGCAAGTGAGGGCCCACTAGGTGAAGAAACCCCACTTGTGGATAAACTCAATGAAAAGAGGTACAGCCACAGGAACATCTAATCAGCACTTCAAGCCAAACAGAAGCAAAGAACAGGACAGCAAGAGTGGAGCAGGACTTACAGCCAAGGAGAGGAAAAGTTGATTCGTCTCTAAAATGACACAGTATATTGTTAAGTAATCTCTTTTGTTCTTAATAACAATGTGTTTGGTCTTAACTGCACAGCACATATAAGCTGACAAAGGTTAATGAGTTGGTAACCTAGAGAATATTGTTATAAGTAGTAAGTCTTTCGTAATGTTCTATATTATTTATACTCCTGGTTCAATTTTGGAGTTTTCCCTTATTAAGTTCTAAAAATTTAAAATGATCCCTTTTGTCTTGGTTAGCCTCTGCCTCATCTCACAGTTAGCATAGCCTAGCCTAGCTGGGTCACCAAAATGGAGCACTTCATAGTGATTCCATCTACTCATAGGGTACATCTATACTACCCGCCGGATCAGTGGGTAGTGTTCAATGTATCGGGGATCCATTTATTGCATCTCATCTAGACGCAATAAATCGATCCCCGAATCGATGCCTGTACTCCACCTCGGCAGGAGGAGTAAGCGGAGTCAATGGCGGAGCCGCGGTGGTTGACTCACCGCCTTGAGGATGGCCAGGTAAGTCTTAGTTTGACTTACCTGGCCATCCTCAAGGTGGCAAGTCAATCACCGCGAATAGCGTAGCTGAAGTTGCATATCTTAGTTCGAACCCTCCCTCCCAAGCTAGTGTAGTGTAGCCCAGGCCATAGAAACTGATAATTTGATCCTGCTCTCACTGAAATCTATTGCAAAACTCCTATTGACTTCAGTGTACCAGGTTTGAGGGCTGAATGAATTTTAGCAACACTTTATAGGCTGGAGAATCACAGGCAGCTAACAGATCTAAAAGAATCAGTTTGAGCACATTTTTTAAAATGAAGTATTGTACATAAATACTCAAAAGGCTGTCAAAGAGCTTACAGTTTAGCCACTGTTATATACACATCTAATACTTTTTAAATTGTTGCCATAGTTAAGTGAAGAGATTCTACAAAAATGTACTTTTTAAATGTTTAAATAATCCCTGTCTGTTAAATTAATAAAATTTGGTATTAAGAGAACCACAAGCCATTTTTTAACTTTCTAAAAATGGTGGGTTTTTTCATTATAGGAATGTCTGATATTTCACTGAATTGGATTTCTTTAAAAATAGTAAGGAATTATGGAAATGATTTGCTTTCTTCATTTTTTCCTGTCACTGGCTTTCATTTTAACCATATAATACAATGTATAATAATATCTTTACACAGGGTTGGGAATTGAAGGCAAAATACCACGGAAACCAAAAAATGCATGTTTTTTTGGTCAGTAACCCAATTGTCAATAACGTTTCTTATCTAGTATTTGATATTTGCCTTGAAGTAGCTTGTGAAATGCATCTCACAAAGGCTTCCCCATTGGCTCATTCTTCTACAGCTAGGGCAGGGGTCGGCAACCTGTGGCACACGTGCCAACGGCGGCACGTGAGCTGATTTTTAATGGCACTCTGCTGCCAGCTGGGGTACCGGCCACCGGCCCCACTCAGCCCGCTACCGGCCTGGGGTTCCGTTCATCCAGGCAGGCAGTGGGCTGAGTGAGGCCAGTGGCTGAGACCCCGCCTGGCAAGGGGCCGGTGGCCGAAACCACACACCGGCAGTGGGCTGTGCGGGGCTAGCAGCTGGAACCCCAGACCGGCAGCGGGTTGAGCGGCTCAGCCCGCTGCCAGTCTGGGGTTCCATCCGCCAGCCCTGCTCAGTCTGCTGCCGGCCTGGGATACCAGCCGCTGGTCCCGCTCACTTCGCTGCCAGTCTGGGGTTCTGGCCCCGTTCAGCCTGCTGCTGACCTGGGGTACGGGCAGCCAGCCCGGGGCTCTGCTCCTGGCCTCAGCCCAGCACTTTGCAGCTTCCCCAAACTGTGGCCCACTGGCCCCAGCCTGTGTCAGTGAGGAGTGCAGACAGGGGCAATATGGGAAAACTCAGCAAGGAAAAGCAAGGGCAAAGATCACACTAAACTTATAAGATCAGCATTTTAATTTAATTTTAAATAAAGCTTCTTAAACATTTTAAAAACCTTATTTACTTTACATACAACAATAGTTTAGTTATATAATATAGACTTATAGAGAGAGACCTTCTAAAAACATTAAAATGTATTACCGGCAGGAGAAACCTTAAGTTACAGTGAATCGTAGAATCATAGAATATCAGGGTTGGAAGGGACCTCAAGAGGTCATCTAGTCCAACCCCCTGCTCAAAGCAGGACCAATTCCCAACTAAATCATCCCAGCCAGGGCTTTGTCAAACCAGGCCTTAAAAACCTCCAAGGAAGGGAGACTCCACCACCTCCCTAGGTAACGCATTCCAGTGCTTCACCACCCTCCTAGTGAAATAGTGTTTCCTAATATCCAACCTGGACCTCCCCCACTGCAACTTGAGACCATTGCTCCTTGTTCTGTCATCTGCCATCACTGAGAACAGCCGAGCTCCATCCTCTTTGGAAACCCCCCTTCAGGTAGTTGAAGGCTGCTATCAAATCCCCCCCTGATTCTTCTCTTCTGGAGACTAAACAATCCCAGTTCCCTCAGCCTTTCCTCATAAGTCATGTGCTCCAGACCCCTAATCATTTTTGTTGTCCTCCGCTGGACTCTTTCCAATTTTTCCACATCCTTCTTGTAGTGTGGGGCCCAAAACTGGACACAGTATTCCAGATGAGGCCTCACCAATGTCGAATAAAGGGGAACGATCACGTTCCTCGATCTGCTGGCAATGCCCCTACTTATACAGCCCAAAATGCCGTTAGCCTTCTTGGCAACAAGAGCACACTGTTGACTCATATCCAGCTTCTCGTCCACTGTGACCCCTAGGTCCTTTTCTGCAGAACTGCTACCTAGCCATTCGGTCCCTAGTCTGTAGCAGTGCATGGGATTCTTCCGTCCTAAGTGCAGGACTCTGCACTTGTCCTTGTTGAACCTCATCAGGTTTTTTTTGGCCCAATCCTCTAATTTGTCTAGGTCCCTCTGTATCCGATCCCTACCCTCTAGTGTATCTACCACGCCTCCTAGTTTAGTGTCATCTGCAAACTTGCTGAGAGTGCAGTCCACACCATCCTCCAGATCATTAATAAAGATCTTAAACAAAACCGACCCCAGGACCGACCCTTAGGGCACTCCACTTGAAACCGGCTGCCAACTAGACATGGAGCCATTGATCACTACCCGTTGAACCCGACGATCTAGCCAGCTTTCTATCCACCTTACAGTCCATTCATCCAGCCCATACTTCTTTAACTTGGCGGCAAGAATACTGTGGGAGACCGTATCAAAAGCTTTGCTAAAGTCAAAGAATAACACATCCACAGAGCCAGTTATCTCATCATAGAAGGCAATTAGGTTAGTCAGGCACGACTTCCCCTTGGTGAATCCATGCTGACTGTTCCTGATCACTTTCCTCTCCTCTAAATGTTTCATAATTGATTCCTTGAGGACCTGCTCCATGATTTTTCCAGGGACTGAGGTGAGGCTAACTGGCGTGTAGTTCCCTGGATCCTCCTTCTTCCCTTTTTTAAAGATGGGCACTACATTAGCCTTTTTCCAGTCATCATCTGGGACCTCCCCCGATCGCCATGAGTTTTCAAAAATAATGGCTAATGGCTCTGCAATCTCATCCGCCAACTCCTTTAGCACTCTCGGATGCAGCGCATCCGGCCCCATGGACTTGTGCACGTCCAGTTTTTCTAAATGAAGACTTGGCACACCACTTCTGCAAGGTTGCCAACCCCTGTGCCAGGGTGACCATATTTTCCCAAAGGGAAAACAGGACATCCCCGGGCTGGTCCGCACCCCCTCTCCGCCCATGTGGGCCAGCCCAATCCCTCCCTGAGGTTCCCCCAGCTTCTCCATGCGCGGGGCTGCCGAGGCCACCCTCGCCCCGCTGCGCTTGTGCCGACCAGAGCCCTTCCTGCCTCCTGCCATGCTGGGCCAGCCTGAGGTCCTCCTCCCCACTGGCGCCCAGGACTGGCCCAAGGTACCCCGCTACTGCCCGTGTGCGGGGCTGGTTCTCTGAGCCCCCCCGCAGCCCCCTTCCCACCCAGGTGCAGGGCTGGTCCGAGGGTCCGAGTCCCCCCTTTGTCCTCCGCGCGTGGCTGGTCTTCCAAGCTCCCCTGCCGCCCATCTGCAGGGCTGGTGATCCAAGCCCGCCCCTGCCGCATGCCCACCCGTGGGGCTGGTGGTCTAGTCTCCCTGCCGCTCTCCCTAGCCCTCCCTCCAGCGCAGGGCTGGCGTTGTCCTCCCCTGTTCCTCTGGGCCCCACTAGGTGTCTCACATTCGGGGGGTCAGCAGCGAGGTGAAACACGTCTCGCAGCCTGCTTTCTCACCAGGGCTGAGCAGGGTCCCCCCAGCAGCCCCGTGGGCTGCCCCAAGCGCTGGGCAAGGGGCACAGCAGGTGCATGGAGGAAGGGGGGGCACGCCCTGCCCTGCCCCGGCTACTCAGCCTTGCAAGGCGGGAGCTGACAGTGGCGCGGTGGGGGGGCATCCCGGGCAGCGGGGCAGGAGCAGCAGCGTGAGCGGCGGAGCCAGGTGTAGAGTCACAAAATGAAACCCTCCTTAGCGCTGCTGCTGCCGCCGATGCTGCTACCGTTAGGGGAGGCGGCCAGGGAGACTCAGACGCGGGCGCACACTGGGGTGAGCAAAGGGGGCGGGGACAGCTGCTTGCTGCCCCCCGCTGCCTGTTCTGTGCTGTGATCCCAGAAAATACGGGACAATTTGCCTGTATTTAACAAAACGTTGGGACACATGGAAGAAGGCTTAAATACAGGACTGTCCCTTAAAAACAGGGTGTCTGGTCACCCTATCTAGGGCCATTGTTGCAAACTGTTAGGCTCTTCTGTGCCACAGAAAGGCTTGATGTAGTGGGACTGAAAAAAATTCAAAAGGAATAAAAGAAATGTACAATGACAGAAAAGACCTGTTGGGTCACCTAATCCTCCTTGCTACTAATGCAAGCTTATTCACTGCATTATTTGCCCAGTCCAGTTTTAAAGAACATGAGAAATGGGACTCTGTGTACTTTGCTTGGGAGATTATTCCACAATCAAATATATATTTTGTGATATTTTCTTTGCTTAACAGAATCTCATTATTTCTATAGATCACTCTATAGAATTCTTCTCCTTGAACTGGATCCTTCAATTACTTGTCATTTAGGGTGTTATGCATTTTCAGATCCTTTAAAATCTCAAATCCATCAAACCATATAGGCCTTCTATAATTTTGGATAGATGGCCAGTAAGGACTTTATTTATATCTTAAATTAATTGACTCAACATCTACTTGTGCACATAGCTAGTCTCTACACATGTATTTTTCTTACCATTGTTATCCTTGACTGATCTCTCCTTTTCCTCCTGATTGTTTGCCAAGTCTTGTCTTTGACTGGACTGCGGAATTTTGTGAGCAGGGGCTGTCTTACTCCATGTTTGTATGGCCCCTCGCAAGTGAGGCTCCATGGATGGGGCCCCTGGGCATTGCTGTAATTAAGAATAATTGTTAGTGGTGTTCTTTGAATTCCTGGATATGAATGTGGTCTGCTGTTTTGTTATAAGAGGTCATAATTAGAGCACTTTGAACATCTTCCAAGTTAGTATTACCTGCCAATTCCACTAATTTCCTCCTCTCTTCCAGATCATTGATGGAGATATTGGATGGAAGGAGGTGAAAGGGGTTTGGGTGGAAAAGGCATAGCTGGCATAAGCAAACAAGTATTAAATGCATCATATAAATATTTTTTGAAAGTATTATGTGTCAATTTATTTGCATAACTAATGCTAAGATGGAAGATAGTTCAGGCTGATGACACTGACCCTTGCAAGATTACGGGGCAATTTTTACACAAGGAGACTTACTCTTGAACAATTTCTTCCTTCTTAATGTCCAAGAGCAGCGATGAAGCAGAGGTGCTCTTACACTGTCAATTGTATTGCCAAGATCCTAACTACCCTTTGGCATCACATATGGCTTTGTAACAGGGTGCTTGGAGGGCTGGGCGGGCTAGTGGTTGTCACGCCTGACCTCTGGCCTCTTGTTTCCCTGGTTGAGGTGCTTCAGTCTTTTTGGTAGTGGGGTAGGGGAACCCAGCCCTCCACTGGGGCCCAGCCCAGGGCCCTGAGTAAGTCAACTCATGAACAGGGGGCCCTCCCAGCAGGGAGTCAAAATCCATTGCCCTGGGCTACTTCCTACTACTGTCCCTTCACAGTACTGGATTTACCATGCGGTCCCTAGCTCAGAAGGGGGCCCATAACACTCGCTTCCTCCCCTCTCACAGCGCTGCACAAGCGGAACCTCTGAGCAGCAGGATCCAGCAAGGGAGCTCAGAACCCAAAGGGCCCTGGGAGCTGTAGTATACAAACCTAGACATTGCCATATTGGATTGCACAAGTGGTCATGTCTGGTATCCTGTCCGTGACAGTGGCCAGCACCAAATGCTTCAAAGGAAGGTGTAAAAATTGCTGATGTGGACACATATGGAATAATCTCCCCAAAGGGAAGTTTCTCCCTATCCTCTCTAAGTCAGTGGCTGACTTATGCTTTGATGCCTATTATTTGTATTACCATAGTGTCTATGGATCCTTGTTAGAGGCCAGGACCCCAGTGTGCTAGGTGTACAAACACAGAACAAAAAGGCTGGGTTTGTGGGCTAGTCAGAGATTACTGTAGTATTCATTAACTTATATATAGATTTTATTAAAAAAAAACACACAAACAAACCTCTCCAATAATTTTGAATCATCAGGTTATTCAACAGCTACCAATGTAGTCACATGATATTATTTCCATTATCTAATAATGTAATTTAATACAAGAACTAGGGGTCACCAAATGAAATTAATGGGCAGCAGGTTTAAAACAAATAAAAGGAAGTTCTTCACATAGCGCACAGTCAACTTGTGGAACTCCTTGCCTGAGGAGGTTGTGAAGGCTAGGACTATAACAGCGTTTAAAAGAGAACTGGATAAATTCACAGAGGTTAAGTCCATTATGGCTATTAGCCAGGATGGATAAGGAATGGTGTCCCTAGCCTCTGTTTGTCAGAGGGTGGCGATGGATGGCAGGAGAGAGATCACTTGATCATTACCTGTTAGGTTCACTCCCTCTGGGGCACCTGGCATTGGCCACTGTCGGTAGACAGGATACTGGGCTAGATGGACCTTTGGTCTGACCCAGTACAGCCGTTCTTATGTACAGGGCTGGCTCCAGGCACCAGCTGAGCAAGCTTGTGCTTGGGGCGGCAGATTCTAAGGGGCAGCTTCCCTCCAATCCTTTTTTTTTTTTGCTTTGCCGCTCTGGCCGCCCCGCAGGTTTTTTTTCTGTTTGGTTTGCCGCTCCGGCTGCCCTGTAGGGGGTGGCAGCATGGAGGAGGGGAGCGCCCTGCTGAGAGCAGGCTGCACACTCCATCTGCCCCAGCCGGTGCCAGGTCTGCAGCAAGTCTGGCAGGGCAGCCCGCGTCCTTCCCTGCCCGCCGACCGGAGCGGCACGGAGCCCTCCCAGCAGGCAGCTCGGAGGGAGGGGCTGCGTGGCGAGTGCCCCACTGAAGGAAGCCCTGCCGCCCCCCTTCTTTCTCTCTCCCTCTCCCCCTCGCTAGTCGGGGCGCACACTCCGCTGCCCGGGGCACATCCGCAGCGCAGGGAGTCCCCCTGCACCCTGGCTCCGGCCGCCCCGCACAGTTTTTTTTTTTTTTGTGCTTCGCTGCTCCGGCTGCCCCACAGGGATTTTTTTTCCTTTCTTTCTTTTTTTTGCGCGCGTGGGGCAGCAAAAAAGCCAAAGCTGGCCCTGCTTATGTATGTTCTTATCTTTGTCCCATCTCCCTCTACGTTAGAAGTTTTGGGGAAATCTCCCACGATTGCACTACCCCTGATGTGGCTCCAGCAATGGGAGCAGCTTGAGACACCTGAATATAAATGGGAGATGAGCACAGGAGCCCTTTATTTCCACATAGAAGAGTGCAGAGAACCAGCTTTGGTTTTGTATAAATTAATATTGTTAGGCTGTCATTGGACACTTCATGTTCTAAATGTGCATGTTTAGAGGCAAGGCTCAACACTCAGTGATGGTTTTGCAGGAATGGTGTGGGGAACAGCAGAAATGAGCCCCTACACACACACATTGCCACATGATGTCAAGACCTGTCATAACAGCCACCAAAATTGGTGAGCACCTCCACCTATTTTGATCCACTTCCTTCATCCCCATTCTGCCTATTAAACAATGCGATCTTCTGTCTCAGAGCTTGGAGCTATGGGTGGTATGAGCTGAAGCTGCAGGAACTGCAAAAGAGGGTGGCAACCTTAAGTCTGAATTTTATTAGTCTGAAAACTATTTATAATCTCAATGAAAAGAAATTAAAGTTTCGTCTCATGCTATGCTAGTGAGCTTTATAAGTCTCATTGAAACTTAACAGAGTTAGTTTGGTTTGATGGAGTCTTGCTTTGCATTTTTAGGTCCACATAAAGCTCAAACGCAAAGCAAAACTGGCAGTTGCACAAAGGTACAAAAATAATCCACCAGTAATTTCCTTTGCAAATTGAAACAAGTGGGCTTAATGCATAACTTTTAAGCCCTGTGGCAATCAGTTTCCTCCCTGAAGCATGAGATCTGATTACCTTTTCAGTAGCATGCATAACTGCAACTGTCATTATTAATCATACATTTAGCAAGACCTGTAAAAATATCCAACAGCAGTGAATGTCATAGGCTATCTGCTGAGGGAACCAATATTCCTTTTATTTGTACTGAACTTACCTGCTATGAATTTCACTGAGATGAAAATGAGGACAGAGGACAATAGAATGATTCTGTTCTCATACAGAGAGCAGGTTAACAACCTAACAGACATGGACTCAGAAACAACTTAGTATTTTTAAAAGCATCTAGTCTGAGCAGAATCACTTTCCACTTATACATAAAATAGTTAAATAATGCTTTTTCTTCTCCTCCTTTCCCATCCCTGATTGCAATGAAATGTTCCAACAGAGCTTCCAATCCAAAGACATCTTTATTTGACAAAAAGGATGAGCCAAGTGATGGAGGCACTCTCTGGTGTTTGGTAAACAAGGCATTAACCTCAGCTTCTCCCTCTTCTTGCATAAGGGCTCTGGGGGAGGATTATAAACGCTCTACTTGTGGGAGAGAGAAGATAGAATCCCAGTAAGAAGATCATGTTCTGTATCCCAGGACCTAAGGTTGAACGAACCCTTGACTGTATAGTTTTGTTTCTTTTTCTTCCCATGTTAACTTATTTTGCTTTCTTGTTATAAACACCAACTCTTGAAGAAATTCTCTTACTGATTGCATGTATATATTTCCCTGCATCACTAGATATTGGAATGTTCAGCTAAACAAAGGTTGCCTCTTGCTTCCGAAGGCTTTCCGCCCCCCCATCATTTCACCTTCCTTACTGAGCACAAACTTGCGATGCTGTAACATGGTGGCAGAATCTAAAATACCACATTGGGATGCAAGGCTCTTCTCTTGACCTACTTAGTTAGCAGGAGTTAGGAATCTGCATAAAGCTGCTGATTCTGGTGACTCATACTGGCAGGTGCCACTTGAGGAAACTAATGCCAGAGATAGGGAGGTCCTGCAGGAACAGCTACATTTGAAGAGAAAGTTTGGACTGAAGTTTATGTTTTGGTATTATCTCTGTAACCAATACAGCCAAATCTCTGGATGGGTGTAATTTTGACCATAAATAATACATATGGACTTTATTAGGGTTAAATTTAACTTTCTCACAGATGTATACAGGGACTGGGCATTGTAGTATTGCTTGACTAAACATTCTCCTTTGCCTTCAACATAAATGTGGCAATTTTCAGCATTGCATCTAGTTTCCATTACAAAGCCTTATTTTTGTGTCTATCAGTAGAGAGGCTGTTATTACATAAGTATTCCAACATATTTGGATTAATGATTTATGACCAAGAGAAAAAGGAAATCAGGAGGCATTCAGCCTGTCTGAAAGTATCCAATTGCTATCAAATAGTCAACTACTGAGGAACCTGTCTCTGACAGAATGGAACTGAAAGCTACAGGGGACATTGCAGTATGAAGCAAGCAGCTACCAAGAGAGTTTCTTCAACCACCCTAAGAAGGCAAGCAATCATCATCAGTGACTCCACATTAAGAAAAGTGAACAGAGAATTCACTAAGGGACACAAGGACAACAGGATGGTATGCTGTCTCCATAGAGCAAAAATTCAAGATGTAACTGCAAGATTGTGCAGATGGAGGTTGTCTGGCAAGTCTCCACTGGTGATGATACCTTTTGGAACCAATGACATGGCATCATGTGGAAATACACAGATTACAGAAGACTAAGTGATCTTGGAATAGAGCTGAAGAAGAGGAAAGTCCAAGTGATCTCATAAATCCTTCCAGTCCCATGATAAAGCGAAGGCAAAAGACACTGGAGGTGAACCACTAGCTGCATGTTGAGTGTGAAGGTGAAAGTTTTGTGGAGCATTGGGACATATTCCAGTGGAAGAGGGGTCTGTACAAATGTGATGGCCTGCATCTCAGAGGCCTCATTATGACTAATAAAGATGAATTAATCACTGGACTGGACATTGGTGGTTGCCTAATGACCAGTGATTACATTCAATATGGGCAAACAGAGGAGAGTCCCAACCAGTAATCTAATGTATCTATATCAGAGGAGAGTCCCAACCAGTTATATATATATGAGGTTGTGTCTCCACTTGTCCTGTAACCCTGGGTGCCTTAAAATGCTTTGCTGCGGTAGCTCTCTGTCTGGATGCTCCCAGCCAGCATATAAGCATGCAATGAGTGCCTGTGTGATAAGCAGCCCTAGTTCAGTAACTCTGACACCAGCAGACTGCTTGTTACACCACAGCCACACTCTGGTCTTCACCAGCTTTGGTTACTACTAGCCAAGTGAGCCCTGCACATCCCCAGTCCCAAATTTCCCCAAAACCTTCTGCCCTAAAACCTTCAGCCCTCTCCTGGAAAATTTAGGGAAGTAATAGGGTCAGTTGCTCCTGTAAAGAGACAAAACCACAGTAGTTTGATGCTTTAGCTGGAGTTAACAATCACTTCAATTCAAACACAGCAGTGGATTTGTTTAGATTAAAAGTAAAACAAGTGTATTAAAAATAGGATTTTAAGTGAGTTCCAATGTAATGGATAAAGTCAGAAATCGTTACAAGCGATAGAAAAACACTTTCTAGTGACTGTGATTTAACAATACTGCTTTAAGTTAAGATTCTTACCATGCTAACTTTCAGCAAGATGTCTGATCACCCCTGTGGTCTTGTTGTTCCTTGCCCCTCTCTTTTATAGTCCAGTGAACTTTTGAAACGTATACATCTCAAAGTCCAGTGCCCCTGCTGTGAGGAAAGGTGTAATGGGGTCTGATAGAGAAAATTCCATGCTGGTTTCTTCCTTTCTACAATGAAAATTGATCTATCCCTACAGCCTCTGATAGTCAAGTGTCCATTCACTGGCATGTGATTGCCAGTTGTCTGATTGCACCTGGATGGAGATGTTGACCTTCCCTATGTCTGGAGAAAAGTAATGGTGTGGAGATTGGCATCTGTTGTAGGGAGGAAGTATTTTATAGGGGAAAGAAGTGGTGACTTAATCCTGGACCCAGATTCACTAAAACTTGGGTCTAGTTTTGTCCACCACGTATCCCAGTTTAATTGAAAGGAAACAACATATTTTGGGCATTGTTATGAAGAAAGTTCTAACTGCTCTAATATCTGCAAAAGTTGATTTTGTTTAGAATATTTTCTGACCTTTCTCCTGATTTTTTGGAGGGAATTTCCCCTCAGGTATACCTGAAGTAGGAGTGATGATTACAATAAGAGGAATTGTAAGAGATTTTCCAGAGCTGGGGGTCAGTGGTGACATCTCCATAAATCATGAGTAACCTTAACACAGACAGTCTTAGAGATGCTTAACTGTCATGAGCATAATATACATAGGTAAAAATGTTCCCATTGTATTTATCTTTTACTCTGCTGCTTACAGAAACCAAATTTCTGTCATCGACAATTATTAATCATCCATTTACCCTTCAGAGACTTTTAATAAAGCGTCAAGTACAGAGTATGAACATAAGAGAAAGGAAGAGAAAATATGATCCAAATTTTTAAAAGCAGAGGAAAAAAACTCAATGTAACATCTGTTCAACACATGTTCATGAATTACAGTGGGATTTTGAACATTTCTTCTCTCACCTATATGTCACTCAGTTTTTATAGTTAATAATTTTACTAAAAAGAATATTATTATCTGCCACGCTCAAAAATGACATTGGATCAACTATACAGCAGAGCTGCTGCAAACTGCTACCCATCAGCAGCAAGCTCGGGGTTTGTAAGGGTCTTGTGATCTAGCAAGCTTTAGCCTGGGTGGCTTGCTCTTCATGGCAAGTCTAAAGAAAGTGGTTCACGCCACAAGACTGGATCTGCAGAATATTATAACCTTTAGGCCTCAAAGGAAACTACGCTTTGTGCTTAGACCACAAAAGATGCTGATGGAATACAATATTCCATTGAGAACACTCTTGCCTGTTTTGGATAAGGTTTTGTAATCTGAATTTTCAAAAAGGTGGCCTCTAGTAGCCACAGTTTACACCGATAAAATTTGTACCCACAGTTAAATTGCAAGAGTTAATCTAAATCCTGGTGCCGCTATCTATTCAATTATGAGACAAACCAAGAATGCACATGCACAGGGAATCAGACTTGCACCTAGGGTTGCCAATTTTGGTTGGACATGTTCCTGGACATTTCATCACATAACATAATCTCTAATTAAAGATTAATCTTTAATTCCTGGAGACTCCAGGACAACCCTGGAGAGTTGGCAACTCTACTTGCACCTGCAATTCACTTTGTGCGAAATTCAGCCCTGTGCAGAAGGCCAGCACAAAACCTGTATACTACTTAAGTCCCAGCTATTGGGATAATCATCCACACAGAGTGAGTTTTACTCTTTGTAAAAGCAAAACTGCAAGCCCAGATTTTCAGACTACAAACTGTGTCTGCATAAAGGGAAGCCAGATATCTATCATATCTTTTAAATATTCACACAAAAGTGTGCAGAAACAGATAAACTGGAGATGAGTCTAGAGTAAGAGGGGGAGAGAGGAGTTTGGGGAAAGGGAAAATAGTGCTATAGAAGAAAACTTTAAGTTCTCTCTATTCTCCTTCCTTGTCCCTATAACAGAAAGAAAGAAAGAAAGAAAAAGAAAGAAAGAAAGAAAGAAAGAAAGAAAGAACGAACGAACACAGGTCTGAGAGGAGAAGAGGTGGATGCTGTAATCATGGCGGGTGATTTTCCTGAATATTAGAACAATGCAGTTAATAAAAATTGTCCAACAATATATATCTATAAAGAAAGTAGACTGATACAGAAGCAAAAAACAAGATTTATCAAGGAACATACTTGCAATCAAAAAACTGAAAGATTTAAGATGTTGAGGAAAATGGTACACTAAGTATAATTAGAATTATGAAGACCTACAACGTGTAAGATCACCCCATTTCTAATATATAATGATTCAGTTGATTCTTAAGGGTGCTGAAGAAAAATATGGTTTGGAAGCAGCTGCCACCATGAGAAATTTCCATAGGCTCTGTTTCTCTGCAGCCATAGACCATATCTCTGATTTATCTCGAGAGTTAGATGGATGCAAATGCTGCATAAAATATTTCACTCTGACCACCCATCCTGGTCTATTAGGAATGTGCAGGTACACTACTTAGGCCTTGATTTAGCAAAGCATTTAAGTAAACGCTTAAGTGCTTTGCTGATTAGGGATGGACTTAAGCAGTAAAGTTATATAGTCTGTCAAAAGTTGTGTAGGAGATGCTCGTGGTTAGATTTGTACATCCCTAACTCCTGCAAGAGTTTGATAGATGATTCTCCTAAAATCAGATCTTCATATCTTTCTTCTTAACTCTCTTGAGGTAGCCACTGAATTTCATAAAAGTCCATGAAATTACAACCCATTGCAGGCAATGCTTTCACCAACAGTAAATAAGACTTTCCCTTGCTGAGCTCACAGCTGAGGTCTACAAGCTACCAAGAAATTTCACAAAGCTCTACATATGACAAGTATGCCAAAGCAAGGAAAAATAATGGAACCCATCAACAGATGGGAGAAACTTCCTTTTAGCTGAAGACCAGGTAACAGGAAAGAAAAAGAAAATCTTGATGAAGTTGGAACCTGGCCAGCTGCGAATTGTCCTCTACCTGCAGCTGCATAGGGTAATTATTCCAGTCATTCCCAGGGTGAAGAAATCATTTGCTTATTCATGGTGAGGAACTGGGAATACTTGGGGGATGGTTTAGTGGTCTGAGATTCAGGTTTGAAATATCCCTGGAACCAACACTTCAGGTCCCAGACGGGTAGGTTGAGCTCTTCATCCTTCAAAGGTAGATAAATTGAGCCCTTTGTATGTGTGTCTGCTACCATTCTGATCTGGTAGCTGAGCTCTTTACGCCCATTTTCCACCCCCTTTGCACACAATGAAAGAGAATCAGGGCTCGTTGTCTCTGGTCTACACTAGGGGGGGTGTTGATGTAAGATACGCAACTTCAGCTACGGGAATACTGTAGCTGAAGTCGCCATATCTTATTCCGACTTACCTCCCGTCCTCATGGCGTGGGATCGATGGCTGCGGCTCCCCTGTAGACTCCGCTATCGCCGCTCGCTCCAGTGGAGTTCTGGAGTCGACGGGGGCACGTTTGGGGATTGATATATCGCGTCTCGACAAGAGGCGATATATCGATCCCCGATAGATTGATCGCTACTCGCCGATACGGCAGGTAGTCTGGACATACCCTAAAGAGTTAACCCTTATGCTCACTTGCATTACTATAGTCAAATTCTGTCAGGCATTTCTGCTGTAAATCTGTCTGCTTGTGGATTTGATCACACTGGAGAAATTCCCTCTGCCCTAAAATTGTAGGTTCAGGATCAAAAGACCTTAGTGAGGTCAATGAAATGACTCCCCTAGGGCTCCAGTGGGCTTTGGCTCAGGATCTTAGTTTGTAAAGCATGGTAGGATCTTTGAGCACTATATGAATGAACATTACTATTGTTAATATTTATTTTATTACAATCACATAAAATACATTGTAAAATAATAAAATGTTCAGTGAGCTGATTGAATTCCTGATGAAATAGCTGGCTGTGAAAAAGAGCTAGATGTATGAAACGACCCGTGTCTTAGAAAAAATGGGTAATTGCATGTGTCAAATTCACCTCTCCATTAAACCCAAGCCACCTCATGGACTTCAACCAAAAATAATATCTTAATCTGAATTAAAGTTTTTAATTTGAAATTTTGAAAAATCCATGAGATTTACTCCAAACTAGGGTTATTTCTGTGTAAAAATATTTTCAGCCCAAAGAGGTCCAGTTTCTAAGAGGGAAAAAACCCCTGACATTTTACAAGTTTTTTATTAAAATGAATCATTTTTGTGATCTGGCAATAAAATATGAAGACCTCAATTTTCATGTTGTTCATATTCTGTGGTAAATGTTTTATTTAGGCCTAGAAGAGACCATGCTCAGTGTTTGGCAGAAGAGGTTCAATACTCTGTCCCACATGAAGAGACTGATAATAGGCATCTGTTCTCTTGCCAGTGACTGCAGAGGATGCAGGGAAGTGGTGTAGCTCCAGTAGTAAATTCCCCTCTTAGGAAGGGAAAGTATAGTGTATTGTAGGAGGTGATGTGATAACTGTATGCTCAGGGAGTTGATCTCAGACAGGACAGAGAGACTGACTGAGCTAAGAGTGTAGGATCCAAAACAGGGAAGGGTAGGAGCTAAGTGAGGGAAGATCTCATTTATATCCATCTAAAGTCCTTAGCTGCACAAAGCTTTCTATTTTTTTTAACCCTGGTGGTGAGAAGACATTTGCTTTGAGTTTGACTTTTGCAGCTGGGTGCCTTGTGACTGATCAGCCAGTGCCTGCCACTGATAGAGGACCAAGCCATTTTTGACAACATAATTAAAAATACATGACTGAAACTGATTTATCATAGAAGAGACAAGTATGCAAGCAGGAAAAGCACCAATAACTAAACTGCAGTTTTCTGTATTTGCAGGTGGGACATCTTGCAGGGATAACAAGGAGTAACGTAGGTACAGTTCAAAACCAAAGTCTGTTTGAAGAATGTGTTCACTGTAATTAGGGGCATTGACTGTAAAATGACATCCCATATGTTGTTTAAGATCTCACCTCATCATAACCTCAGATTATTTCATATCTATCACTGTTAAAACACATTATTTTGATATGGCTGCTTTCAGTCAGAAGCATCTTAAAGAGCTCTATAGACTGAAATGATATAGGGGTTGCTGAAATGTTTCATCCCTGGGGTTGGAAACCTAGTGGCCTTTTACAGAGGGCTTCTAGGCTCTATAGCATGGATCAGCAACCTTTGGCACACGGCTTGCCAGGGTAAGTACCCTGGCAGGCCGGGCCGGTTTGTTTACCTGGCGCGTCCACAGGTTCGGCCGATTGCCACTCCAACTGGCCGCTAGTCACTGCCTCACTGATATTAATTAGATAAAAGTATGGAGCAGATTAAAATTTGAACATTGGATCCTATTAAGAAAAGTTTACAAAGAACATAATGTCTCACCTACAAGCAGGCAAAATAAAAAAGTGAGTTGAGAAATTTTTCCTGGGTTCACCGGGTCTCAAAGGAGCGGTAACTCAAAGACCTAGGAAGCCCCAAATAAAAGTGAAACCTGAATTTTTCTAGTAATGGAAAGCAGCTTTTTGTTACCTACAGGGGAATTTAGCATTATTCACTGTGTTCCAAACTGGAAAAAGGAACCTCCCAGAATAAATACAAACGAAATTACCTGTATAACCAAAGTAGATTAAAACCAGTGGTGAGATTTTTGGATAGAACAACACAGAAGCTGATCCACAGCCTGAAGTCAGTTGTAGTCTTTCCATTAACTTAAATGGGCTTTGGGTCAGGCCCCTTGTCACAATTGTGTATCTCAAATGGTTCCTTGTCCTAGAACCAAAATTGGGAGGGACAAATGCCCAATTCCCCTTGATTGTTTCACTATAGCTCGGAAATTGTTAAATCGTGTCTACTCCTTTGTAAAATCCATGCTTGATCAACTCCCACCAAAACTAAAACTGCTACTGGAGCTAGTGGGAGTTTTGCTTTCTTTAGGACTGAGATTGGGCCATAACTTTGTAGATCTAACATTCCAACAGCCCTGGGGCAGACTGCAGTCTATCAGCCAATCATCACTGGCAACAAGGGGTTTGGACTGACTGCCTTTACCCACTCTCAGGCTGCCCCTGCAACCCCAATACTTATATGGGCCTAGGACCAGGCCCTGCAGCCTGGGGAGTTGCTGGCCTAGGGCTTCCCAGCCCCAAGGCCTTTCCCTAGCCCTGCCTTACTCTAGTGAGCTCCCTGCAGCCAGGCCTGTCTCTCTCTCTCCTGTCAGAGGGAGACTCCTCTGCTCTGGCTACCCTGGCCTTCTTATAAGGCTGAGTTGCTCCGTTTGGGGCATGGCCCCAGCTGCAGCTACTTCCCCAGTCAGCCGGGGTTTTGTTCCTTTACTCAGCCCCAGCCCTCTGCAGGGCTTTTCCAACCCCTTCAGGGCTGGAGCGGGCGTTCACCCCCCTACACAGCTATACTTACCTACCTGCCTCCAGCTTTCATCCAGACCACATCACACGATCCATTGTCTACTGCCAAGCTCTAAGATAAAACCACATTTGCTCCGATCCCTCAGACAGAGACAAACACCTACAGAATCTCTATCAAGCGTTCTTAAAACTGCAATACCCACCTGTTGAACTGAAGAAACAGATTGACATAGCCAGAAGGGTACCGAGAAGTCTCCTACTACAAGACAGGCCCAACAAAGAAAATAACAGAATGCCACTAGCCATCACCTACAGCCCCCAACTAAAACCTCTCCAGCGCATCATCAAGGATCTACAACCTATCCTAAAGGACGATCCCTTACTCTCACAGACCTTGGGAGACAGGCCAGTCCTCGCCTACAGACAACCTTCCAACCTGAAGCAAATACTCACCAGCAACTACACACCACACAACAAAAACACCAACCCAGGAACCAAAGCCTGCTACAAACCCTGGTGCCAACTCTATCCACATATCTAATCAAGGGACACCATCATAGGACCTAACCACATCAGCCACACCATCTGGGGCTCATTCACCTGCACATCTACCAAGGTGATATATTCCATCATGTGCCAGCAATGCTCCTCTGCCATGTACATTGGCCAAACTGGACATTCTCTACGCAAAAGAATAAATGGACACAAATCTGACATCAGGAATTATAACATTCAAAAACCAGTAGGAGAACACTTCAGTCTCTCTGATCACTTAATAACAGACCTCAAAGTGGCAATTCTTCAACAAAAATACTTCAAAAACAGACTCCAATGTGAAGCTGCAGAACTGGAATTAATTTGCAAACTGGATACCATCAGATTAGGCTGAATAAAGACTGGGAGTGGTTGGGTCATTACAAAACCAAACTTAATTTCCCCAATACTAATTTCTCTCTACTGTTACTCACACCTTCTTGTCAACTGTCTGTAATGGGTCACTCTCTTACCACTTCAAAAGTTATTTTTCGTCCCTTGATATCCTGCTGTTAATTGATTTATCTCGTTAGATTGACCTCACACCTTCCTTTCATGTATTTATACCTGCTCCTGTATTCTTCACTTCATGCATCTGATGAAGTGGGTTCTAGCCCACGAAAGCTTATGCCCAAACAAATTTGTTAGTCTCCAAGGTGCCACAAAAACTCCCCATTGTTTTATCTGTGGAATGAGTTCTCTTTTAACAAGACACCTCTACACAGTAGTGAAATGAGCAAATCTTTGATCTAAATTTTCTGTAAAAGATAAAATCCCTGGTGAAAATAAAATGTAGATTCTGCCGGAATTTAATCTAGAACTCCTATTGATATCAATAGTTGCTGTCCTGCATTTGTGTTGCTTGCAGAACTTGCATTGATTTTAATATGGCCTGATCCTACAGTGCTGTGCATGCATTGATTCCATTCATTGGGAGCTGACACCCATGGACTGCAGGATTCAGTCCTATTAGCATAGTTAAGAAAGAGAGAGGCTTGTAAACAGAACATTTTAATGATAACCATTCTCTCACTAACCCTGAAGCTATTAGACCCATTTTGGATTATTTAATTTTCTAAATTAATGAGCACATGAACAAATCCAGTAATACAATAGAGGAGTCTGTGTCATAGTATTTTTCACTTATTTGAGCATGTGTACTTTAGTTTTAATTATTTATGACAATGCTTCACAGTATCTGGCTCCCAGACAATAGTGAGCTGGGTATGTGTGGCCAGCAGCAGCACCGGAGAAATATCAAAGAATGCAGCAGACAGGTATATTGGGGGAGGAAATTCATACTTTTGATGGTAATATCTCCCAGGTGCTATCTGGCTGCTCTCTCCATCAAGCAACAGGACCTTCACTACACAGAGGGTCTTAGAGGAGTTCCTGCATCTGTTAATAGTGCATGAGCCAGGGCTTAAGGTGGAAGGGTTCAATGTCTGCAGTGGGTTTTGCTGAAAGGGTAATGCATGCATACATTCCCCTCCTCCTGTGCCCTATTACTACACTGTTTTTGATGAAGGACAGTGGTGAGTCATATGTGGTGATGACAAAAATGGAGAGCAGCAAATTCAAACAGTGCACTTGGTAGATCCATGAAATATTGTATTAGGAATGGGGCACTGTCACCGGATGAATGGAGCCTTGGAGAGGAGTTCACGCTCCAGCTCTGGTCTTGTCTGGTTTCCTTATAGATCAAGGGAATTCTGGGACTTGTAGTCCAGGAATCAGTGGAGTTGTAGACCTGAGAGCAAGGGTATAAAGGCAGGTAAACCAGTGGGAGCAAAGAGTACCTTGTGGGTTTCTTCACCCAAGCGCCCTGGAAGGGGCTGTTGGAGGAATTGCATGGAGAGCTGTATTACTGGAGAAGGCAAACCCAGAAGGAGATTATGTGTCCCAGAAAGGACAAAGAATTCTGGAGCAAGAGGGAGAAATTCCCCTCATTGAGCCTGTCAAGGCTGTATCCCCACTTTGAACTTTAGGGTACAAATGTAGGGGCCTGCATGAAAACTTCTAAGCTTAACTACCAGCTTAGCTCTGGTCCCGCTGCCACCATTCCCTCCCTGGGAAGCCTTGAGAAACCTTTCACCAATTCCCTGGTGAATACAGATCCAAACCCCTTGGATCTTAAAACAAGGAGAAATTAACCATTCCCCTCCTTCCTCCCACCAACTCCTGGTGAATACAGTTCCAACCCCCCTGGGATCTAAAACAAGGAGAAATTAACCATTCCCCCTCCTTCCTCCCACCAACTCCTGGTGAATACAGATCCAACCCCTCTGGGATCTAAAACAAGGAGAAATTAACCATTCCCCCTCCTTCCTCCCACCAACTCCTGGTGAATACAGATCCAACCCCCTTGGATCTAAAACAAGGAAAAATCAATCAGGTTCTTAAAAAGAAGGCTTTTAATTAAAGAAAAAGGTAAAAATCATCTCTGTAAAATCAGTATGGAAATTAACCTTACAAGGTAATCAAACTTAAAGAGCTCAGAGGACTCCCCTCTAGTCTTAGGTTCAAAGTACAGCAAACAAAGATAAACACTCTAGTAAAAGGTACATTTACAAGTTGAGAAAACAAAGGAAAACTAACACGCCTTGCCTGGCTATTTACTTACAAGTTTGAAATAGGAGAGACTTGTTTAGAAAGATGTGGAGAACCTGGATTGATGTCTGGTCCCTCTCAGTCCCGAGAGCGAACACACTCCCAAACAAAGAACACAAACAAAAGCCTTCCCCCCCCCCAAGATTTGAAAGTATCTTGTCCCCTTATTGGTCCTTGGTCAGATGCCAGCCAAGTTACCTAAGCTTCTTAACCCTTTACAGGGAAAAGGATTTTGGAGTCTCTGGCCAGGAGGGATTTTATAGTACTGTACACAGGACAGCTGTTACCCTTCCCTTTATAGTTACGACAGAGCCAAAATAGTTGAAGACTCTTGGAAGAAAATCAGTGGCTCTGACAGAGTTAGAATAAAGTTTGTAGTTTGTATTGAACTTTTGCTTACCTTTCAAGTGGAGAACTTCTTGGTTTAGCCTGAGGGCTAACTACTGTACAAGCAGTGGAGAACCAAGGCATGGAAGAAGGAAACTGAGCAATGGCTTACATCTGATGTCAGTGAGGTAAGCCGCCCTCACCCAGCCACTTAAAATGGTGGTTTCCCAAATCCCCTTAACCAGAGCTCAGGCACTGTTGCAAATAATCATAAGAGTTAGAAAGATATGTGACTATGTTTTGCAAACACAGCTGTGCATATATGATAGAAAAAACTGGGATTGAGGTGTGCTAACCCAATACATCCGATTTTGATTACTTTTTTCCTCGTCCTCTCAGTTAGGAAAGAACCCTATATTTTTAAATATATGAGCAATGTATATAGCCATGTTTTTATTCGGGGGGGGGGGGGAAGACTCTCCTAAAATGTCCTTGTTCTACTTATCTCCTGCTAGTGTGCAAACATCCACACATGCTTGCTTATTTGCTTGCTTGCTTGCTTGTTTTCTGTCCCTCATCTCACCCCCAAGAGAAATGCTCGAATGATTTAATGAGGCTCTCTACTTGTTTTATTAAGGTTAAGTCATCCAATCAAGGAACAAAAATAATGCCATATGACTTAAGTGACAAATCACACAATTTGAATTCTAAATTTCAAGTATCAGATGAATACTTAAGATCTGAGCTTTACCACAGGCGGAGTTATTTATTTATTTATTTTATTTAACATTGACAAATTTTGATTAGATAAAAAAATTATAGAACTCCTTCTGTGAAAAGCATGTGAAGAGAAAAGCATTAAATTTACTAAATAAATTATGTTGTCAACTACCATTTTTTTACCTGTCTATAATCCTAAATATATAACAGAATCCTAGCAATATGAAACCTCCTTTCAGCATTTTGCTATCAAGCCTTTGTGGATCAACCCATCGTAACTTTTTTGGAATAATTTATTGGATTTTCAAATGATCAAATGTAAATTATTTTTATTTATGGCAGCCTTGGGCTGGAGCACGCTCAGCCGCTCTGTAGGATATGAGTCACACATAGGAGCTATGTAGGGCTAGAGCATATTTAGTACAGATGGAATCTTCAGGAAATTTAGCAACCTGACACTCACCAGTCTCTAATAAGCATGTGCACACTGGGATTTTTTTCCCAGAGGTTCATAATTTGGTCAAATTGGGGTAGTTTTTCTCAGGAACAACAAAAGGTGCATCCCTGACACTACGACAACCCATCCCCTGCCCAATTTCAAGTTCGTGCTCTAAAGCATGGAGGCACTACAGCTTCAAAAAATATTCTTACAACTAATTCATTAACATGGGCAAAAGAACATTGTGACCAGGGTCTCAGGGAGGCCACGCTGAGATTGCTCAATTAGGGCAAACTGCAAAGAATGGGGCAGACAATCCCCAAAACTGGTGGTTTTTCTAATACTTTAGATTCACCAAGCCAGCCATAAAACAGCTTCTACAATACTTTACTGGTTACCCAGAAGCCAAACACAGTTCCCTTCAAGCAACCCAGCCTTGAGCTCCCACCCAAACAGCTAAATCAAATATGATGAGGATTACTAAAAATCTTGTTTATCATATAAAAAGTTCTACCAATCCCAAAGGATTGGACACATTACCCACCAGGTTAATGAATATTTCATATCTTACCCACATACACACTTATAGCCAATTCTTATTAACTAAACTAAAATGTATTAAAAAGAAAAGAGCATTGATTAAAAGAACATTATACATACAGATATGAATAGAGTTCTTAGATGAATTTTATAGTAGAGATGGTGAGCTTTAGATTTGCAAAAAGTTCTTTCAGAATTAGTCCATAGATTACAGTCTGATGTCCAATATCAGAGTGATCCAGATGGGATTGGAGACTTCAGTGTTGCAATTTAAACTTCAACTTGCAACTTGCTTGAAGCTTAAGCATCTCTGAGATAACAGTATCAGAGCCCAAAAGTATTTTTTATAGTTCTCTAGCAGGCTATCAATAGCCTCTTGACAGCAGGCATTCCTTACATGAAGAATAGTGGCTTTGAAGTAACCTCCTATTTCCTAAGCATCACCGGTAATTAGCTACATGAATTAACATAAGGCAACTGCCCATCTCCAGCCATTTACAGGTAGTTTACTACATGCTTCAAAGAAAAATGAAGATAGTGATATTACTACATTCACAGTTGGTAAGACAACTCCCACCTGTTTATGCTCTCTGTATGCGTGTATATATATCTCCTCAATATATGTTCCATTCTATATGCATCCGAAGAAGTGGGCTGTAGTCCACGAAAGCTTATGCTCTAATAAATTTGTTAGTCTCTAAGGTGCCACAAGTACTCCTGTTCTTCTTTTTACAGTTCATCTAAATATTCATCTCTGAATTAACAGAATACAGTGACAGACAGGAACCATTTGGTTACATTGTCAACCTCTAACAAAATATATGTAACTACACAAAACACCACAACTATTATCTACTAATATGTCTCTAAAGGTTGAATCTGGATCAATTAGCCTGCAAGTTGCTTAATCCTTTCTGGCTCAGTGTCACAAACATATTTTTCCATAATCTCATTCTCAGAAATGGCTAAACCGTTTTGGCTGAAACATTCAGCATGAAAAATTTCAGCCCAAATGGCTAGTTTGGCAAAGTTATAAGCAAATTAAAGTAGAGTCTTATAATGAGAAATATCAGGCATCCTTAACTGTAAGCATTGCTATTTGCACCCCCTACAATAGAGCTCTCTCGTAACTACCTTGGTGCATGCATATATTTATAATTATTGTCTGTACCTGTATGTAGACATACTGTATATTTCCCAATACACTTTTTTGTTGTTATCAAACAAATGGCTCTTTTACAGTGGCTTAAAGCTAGCTAAGTGGGGTTGGTTAAGTAAAGATTCCCACTGATGTGATTGATGTTATTGTAAAAAGTGATTGGTGGTTTTGTTTAAAATCTCTCTTGTTTAAGGTCTAGGTAGAACAGTATTAGACTTTTTCAGCTGTAGCCCCCAAATTAAGTGTGGCTCACTTCAGCCAAGTCCAACAGGAAGAAGGAACAAAGCCATACCCTTGGCCCAGTCTCTTTGCAGCTGCAGCCCTCTCCCTAGAGTTCCTTTCTCCCCATCCTCCCAGCCAGATTTGCCCTTTTGAAATATGCTGGGGAACTAGCTAACAGCTGGGTCAGCCCTGCTACTTGGCACATCCTTATATTTAGAGCGGGGAGCTCTAAGAAGGCTAACTCTTTCCCATCTATCATGAGAATGGGTGTATAGATCCTGTCACACTGCAATCCTTCCAGAAAATATGGATTAATTTCAAAAGCCTCTGTAATGGCCAAAAGAAGATACTGTCACCAGAAGCTGTTGCTTATATACATGTGTTGCCTAGTGTGAATCATTCTTGGCTGTATACATAAATAAACCTCCTGTAATTGCTTTAATAATTTTCAAATAAAAAATGATATAGCTGTAGACAGCTATAAATAACTAAAATGAAACACATTATTTGCACCATGCTTTCACATGCACTTGTTTAGCTCTTTTGCTGCTAACTTAAAACATGTGTCTCTATGGAACTGGAGCATTCCACTGCAAAACACAGTTATAGAAGTGACCCACATATTCAATGACAACATTTGACAAGTTTTAGCAGTTAATTTCTGGGAGGGAGTAGATTGTGGTTATAATCAGTATAAATGAAAAAATGTGTACCTATATAAACCTAGGGTTTAAACAAAACATCTGTATTGAATAATGTTGATAGAACAGCATTGTATCCAGCCACCATACCATATGATAATGGTGTGTTTCTAACAATCCCTATTTCCATCTCTATCCCCAAAATCAGATCCAGACCATACCCACTGGTATGAATTCTGTTGGAAGCCAATTGGGATAATTCCATGGCTACAATGGAGGTCATGTGACCCTGAGTAAACCTGAGATGTTGTCCGCTTAGGCATGGAAGATGCCTTTAACAAGAGAAACTCAGGGATTTCAATAACTGATGAAGTTAGTAAGACCAGATAGGAGTCAAGGTGAGCATCAGGATGGTCTATAAACTATAAGAAATTCCCAACTTGTATCCTTTATGAAATGGGAATATTCAGCAGGAAGATGGATGAAAAGTCATTGACAGCAGATGTGCTAGTGCTTGGCAGAGATCAGGGTGGGGCAGTTGTGCCTCATAGTTAGAGCCGGAATGAGTAGTCAGAAATAGGAATCTAGGGTCAACGGTCAGATGACAGAGCCAAGGGTCAAAGCCAAAGTCAGGAATCAGAGCTGAGTCACCTGGAGTGAAGTAGGGCAGGGTAGGCACTATCACATCTATGGACAAATTCTTTAAGAAGCTACCAAACTGCTGCTGCTGAGGCTTCAAAAGCTGGTCTGCTGACTCTTTCCACCAATCAGGCAGTGTAGCCAATCAGATAGCCTATTACAGACCAGCTGGACTCAATAGGTTGCCTGGAAACGGGCTCTAATGGAGGCCCTGATTCCTGATAGTGCAGGTCAGCTCTCAAAGTGTCCAGTGTCCCAGATTTGGAAGTTTATCTAAACTTTATTATAATCTCTTGGGTTTGTGTAGTCTTGTTGGACAATGGGCAGGTTTTTAAGATAATAACTGATAACCAGCAACTTAAAAAAAGCAGAGTTAGAAAAAAATCATGTAGAACAGTAGCTTACAATATTCGTTTAATTAGCATGTGGGATTAAACGTATTGTTTTTCTATACTCAAATCTTTTATTAAGAAAGTTTTACAAAATTAGTAAGAAAATGTACGAGTGGTGAGAGAGTGACATAATAGGAATAGAGACAATTAGATGAATGAATTCAGGGATAGTAACGGATAAATGGAGATTTAAAAGTCACAAAGAAAGCAAAAACAATGTACATAAGTACACAGCAAAATCTGAAGGAAAACTTCAACTACTCACAGTAAAGGCAAAAGAAAAAAGGTTTAAGCTCAAAGTACTTGGAAATATATAACCACTTCTGACACATTTTTCATAGAATTTTAAAGCCAGAGAGGGCTTTTACATATTGTCTGGCCTCCCTCTATCTGCTTATGCATTGTTGTTTTTCTACCAAAATCTTTTCAAACCTGATTTTAAAATGTTCAGAGAACCTCCTGCAATAGGTTTTCTTCTTCGTTGTCTCTGATACAGTGTAACCAATGAATTACAATGCAAGTTCATGAAATGAAATGCTTTGTCACATTCATCCTTGGTTTCACAACTTGCATAGTTAATTTGCTGAGCAGAGTCTTTGGCATGATGATGTTTATTTCTCAGTCCAATGCAAATCTTAATCCCCAATATTTACCTGACTTTCACTTCATGCTCTTTGCCTGTTGTGTCATGGCATCTGGCAAATATACAAATATCCGCAAGGAAACCACATGATCAGAGCAGTCTAGCTTTTTGTTCTGTGATTGTTAGCCAGAACCAAGCATATTACATATTACGATACATTGCTGTGTGAGTCACTTACAATGGTACAGCTGTACCCTAGTACAGGTTGAAAAGGCATTTTTAAATATGCCAAGATGGAAATCATTGTCTAGTTACTTAAAAAGGCACACTTTTAGCCTGAAAGATTTTATATTGGCATCTATATTTTTGTTTAATAAAAAGTATCACCTTAATCTACCTGGTCCAGTACAGTATAATATAAACACTCTCCTTGCATTTAGTAACTGGTAAAATCCTTCCAAATTCGGAATGGAGCCAGGGTTTTCGAGGATCTTTTACCCCATTATGTGAAAATTGCAAGTTACAGACGATACTTCATCACTCATGATTTGTGCACCCTAAGAAATAACTAAAGCAAACTGAAGTGACTTTTAGGGTGGAATTTTATCCTTCAATGCTCAGGGTAAATTATGGTTGTGAGCTCTGTCTTTAAGTTACATAGGAGATCAAGATTTTGTTTCTCTGATAAAAGGCTGCAACATCTGAATATATAACATCCTCATTTTCAGAGCTTTCTGTTGTTAAATACGTTACAACCACAGAAGATCTAAATTCTGTAAAGTCAGTGGGTGTGCCACCATTCTGTGAATCCATTACATTTTTCTTGTAGTATTGTGTGCCATTATTCCATTAATTTTACTTAGCCACTTGTGTTATGTGGAATACTGTCTGTATGCCATGATGGTTGAGTGTCTGGCACACACTGTTGACAGCTGTTTTGAAGTTAAGAATATGAAGTGTGCTACATCTGGCGATGCTGATATTGGAGAGGAGACAGTGGAAAAGTCCAATTTCTCTTTAGGGACTCCTTGGAAGGATTTACAGTATATAAGCCTCCTATGCTGCAAAGGGACTCCATTAGCACCCACCCATGCAGATCATTTTGCAAAATCAGAGCCAAAGATTGTATGGCTGTGACCCAAAGCACCCCTGTATTCACACCCTACACACTGTTGTAATAATCTTTGTGTAAAATGTGCCTTGTGAGGTATCATTTGAAAACTAATAACTGACTGGTTGATATCATGGTGAAATGTGGTAACATTATATGTAAAGTTATGAATTCCCCCTGTATGACGTTACTTGTTCAAAACAAGATAGCCCTGCTTTTTTAGGCAAAAGTTGTTAAACAGGTCTATCTTAAACGAAGGAATGTGTGCTTACCTCTATTTGCATATAAGTAGTAAACCAGGGTATCAAGACAGCAGGAGGAGGAGAGGGCAGGAAATGGAACAATTTGCATTTCAGCAAACACAAGTGGGAGAAAAAACAGCATGGAGCCTCCTTCACCATCAGAGTCCATGTTGCCATCCTCACTGCTTGAATAATCTTTACTTTAAGGGGTAACCTTCAGAACAATCCACTTCAAAGATTCAATGGACTATAAAAGAATTTGGGGGGTTCTGCCCCTTTATCTCTTTCACCTAAGAAGAAAAAGGCACCAGCACCTTTGTTCCTTTAGAAGAGATCCTGATTGAGGAGTGTGTCAGTCACTATCTTGCCGGAAGGCTGTGCGTGAGAAAGCCCCATCTTGAACAAAGCCTTGAACCAAAACTTGCTAGATTAAGTTTTAGACTTCTAGAGGCATGCTTTCACTTTTATTTGCTTGCAACCATTTCTAACTTTGAACTCACTTAAAATCCTATCTTCTCTTGTTAATATCCTTGCTTTACTATTAATCTAAACCAACAGTGCTGTGTTCATACTAAAGCGAATGTCAACTCTGGTTAATGTGGCAAACTGGTGTTTTGTCTCCTTAAAGGAGCAAATGAACCATATTATTTCTCTGAACTGTCCAGGAAAGGGCTGGGCATTGCAGAGAATACAGTTTAGGGCAAAATCAGGATTGGGAGTGTGTTGGAGTCACCCTGCAACTAGTAACCAAGCCTGGCAGAAACCAAAGTGGGGCCGTGGGGGTGTAGACAAGCTGCTGGGATCAGAGCTACTGAACCAAGGCTGTCTAGCTTGCAGACACTTGGGTCTGACCTGCATACTGATAGTGAGTGGCCCAGGTAGATCATTATATCAGTGAAGCATTTGTGAGCCACCCACGGTTACGGGGCAGGAAGTGATACAATCCCTCACTGGTCTGGACTGCACCCCAGAATGTGATAATGGCACATGATGTGACAAACGACCACTGAAGGGACTGACAAAATTGTTTGTTTAAAGCTGATCGGCAAAGGAAAAAAGTTAGGCTTGTGCCCTGTGCTTTTTAATATGATTTAAAAAAAAAATGTTTTCTCTGCTTGCTGTTGATATTAGAAAATCCTTGAGTGCCCTGGCGGACTGTATGTATGATTGGAGAACTGGTAGAATTGTAAAATTACTGACTCCAAGAAAGTGAAACCTGATTAATTGGGAAGGATAGTTTCTGAAGTCTTTTAATTCAGACTGTTAAAAACTCTTTGTCTTTTTTTGGGAAAAAGTTCCCTTTGATAAGAATGTTATACCTTGTCCCCGCAAACTCCTAGTCCACATGTCTGAGTCATCCAAAAAGACTTCCAGAAAGCTGAGGAAAAACAAACCTTCACATCCCTAATATTTGCAAGAAGACAGAAACCTCCAGTCTTCCAGCAAGAAGAGGCACAAATAATTCCCCCCTTTTTAATGGAGATTGTCTTCTAACAAAGTGGAACAGAAATGCACTCATATTTGTTTATAGTCCGAGCAATATATAAAAAAACTGTGAAGTTGCTGACTGAAGTTGTATATTATATTTGAATAATAGCATAAGCAGGCTCTGAACTAGATAAATTCATGGAGGATAGGTCCATCTATGGTTATTAGCCAGGATGGGCAGGGATGGTGTCCCTAGCCTCTGTTTGCCAGAAGCTGGGAATGAGTGACAGGGAATGGATCACTTGATGATTACCTGTTCTGTTCATTCCCTCTGGGGCACCTGGCATTGGCCACTGTTGAAAAACAGGATAATGGGCTAGATGGACCTTTGGTCTGACTAGTATGGCCGTTCTTATGTTCTGAATGAGCTCTCCACTAACATCTAGTGATGAACTGCGGGAAAAAACTTCAGGAGAAGACTGTATTGGTATGGACTCACCTACTCTGCCTAGCTGTTCAGCAGACACAGCTGCTTTGCCAAAGTGATTGATTTTGGCTGGTTTTGGGCTACAGTTCACTGAATGCAGGGTAATTAAATGTTTTCCTTACTGTAAGAGTAAAGGGCAGCAGTACTGTGCTTAGCATGCCCTGATTGAAGGGGTCACCCTAAACTGTACCTCACTTGCTAAGCAGAGGATAGAGATGGCAAACCCCAGTTAAAATGAGAAGGGAGTGGAGACAGGAATGCCTACTTGATGATGTGGACCAGTGGTCGCCAACCTTTTTTGTCTGGCGGGCGCCAGACAACGAGCCACGGAGGACCGTGGCGGCGGACGAGCATCCACCGAAATGCCGCCAACAAGTGGCAACGTCAACAGGTGTCGCCGCCAAAATGCCGCCGAGAAGCAGTGCCATCCAGAGGCATCGCCGCCGAAATGACGCCAAAAATCAGCGTCATTTCGGCAGCAATGCCTCTGGATGATACTCGGTGGCTTCTCGGTGGCATTTCGGCAGATGCTCGTCCACTGGCCAGTACGCGGGTGCACTTAGATGCTCCGGCGGGCGCCATGGCGCCCGCAGGCACCGCATTGGAGACCCCTGATGTGGACTCTGCCTCAAGAGTCCTAGACCCCTCTCCAGAGTTTAAAGACAAAGCTGATTAGCGTCCATTGAGAGTCCTTGTTTCTGTTCAATGATTACTAGAGCTGCAATCGCTGTTGAGTAGGTCTAGGGGCTAAGTCTTAGATGTGGTATGGAGACAGCGTTGCAGTGAAAGACAATGAAATCACTAAGAACTGGGGTAGGTGGCCAAATCTCAGAATTTGGCTTTGCAGAAGTGGCAGTGAGCAGCAAGCAGCTGCAGTGATAATACTGACAGAGCTGAATGGCAGCATAAATAACAGCAGCAGAGGTAGCAGTAAGCAGACCGCAGTGGCAGAGATAACAGCGTCAGGAAGTGGTGGACATGGCAGAGATAACAGTGGCAGCAGCAGTGGTGAGTGGTGGCAGAGTACAGCTGTAAGTGGCAGCAGCAGAGCCATTGCTTATCCCCCATCCCTTTCAGGGGAGCGAGGCAGACCCATCTGAATGCACCTCTGAACCCCAGGTCTTCACTGACCAAGGACAACCACCTGTGAGTGGAGTGCCACAGAGGGAAAGGGGAGTGGTGTGTTAAAGGGACATTTGGCTGTTGGCCTTTCACACCGCAACATGGGAAACTGGGGCAAAGATCACTGCCCAACGTACTGTAGGGTGGGTGTTTACTTAGGGTCACATACTTTTGAATTGTGGTTGTGGTGTTTTCCCAAATTAATGCTGGGTGCCTTTCCCTTTTATTAAAAGTTTTCTTTTATTATACAAAGATTTGGGGCTTGTGCATGGGGAGATATTTTCCCTTAGAGACACCCAGAGGTGGTCAGCTTTCCCAGATTACTGGGTGGGGGCTTGAGCCAGTTCTGTTTTTATTGTTAAGTGGAGCCCTTAGATATTGACCCCGGCCCTTGTTGCTGCTAACTCCACCTGGCAGAAGGGTTAAAATAGTGTGGATTAAAATTGTAACCCCCAATGCTGTTGCACTAGTGCTTAACTTTAGGTATGTAAATAGTTATCCATCAAGTACTGTGGCTTCTTCTTGTTGCTGAAGAAATACAGAATGGTAAAAGTACTCCCCTGAAGTAAGAGTACCCAGTATCTTTTATAATATATGGGAAGAAAAAGGAAGGAACTCAGCTCTGCCATGTGCATTACGCAATTGGTTTCTCCTTCTCTCTCTCTTTCTCTGGGGCTATGTGCATGTTTTCATGGTTCTTGTTATCACTGATGGATTGCTCCATCTCAGACCTGAACAAAGCCTTCATTGTGAATCCCTTGAACACTGGATCTGAAGCAGAATCCAAGACTCAGGGTCATCTCTCCACCACTCCATCTGCAGAAAGGTTGGTCTGATAGCTCCATTGGTTAATATGTGCTGCTAATAGCTCCATGTGCAGAGAGTGGAATGTGCCTTTTTCTAGGTCAGCGTTTCCCAAACTTTTTTGGCCACGGAACACTTTTTAGCCTATTATGGAACACTTATAATATTATTTTGTAGTCATTTGGTTTTCAAATAAAAAACTGTGTTATTTATGTTCAGATAAATTTTATTTTATAAAACAAGCAAAAATACAAATTTAAAATAACTTGAAGTAACAATTTCTAACTGGAAAGCACATATAAAGTAGTACAAAAATCAAGTGCAAGAGTTCAAATTAAAAACAGTGTTCTACTTAAAAAAACCTGTTTTTATATATATACACAAACACCAAATAAATTAGATTTTTACTATGAAAATCTATTTTTATAAACAGAAATACAAATTTGGATTTAATGGGATTGGTGTTTCTGCATTCTGCCAAATTTAAAATTAAAAAAAATTTGAAGACCTTTTTTTTTTTAATTACGATTCTTTCATGGAACACCTATTCACATCGTGTGGAACACCAGTGTTCCATGGAACACGGTTTGGGAAACGCTGTTCTAGGTATTAACATTAGAGCTTGTGACAAGCAGATGAGTGCCAAAGCTCAGAGGAAGATTGTTGGTCATCCTTTATTTTTGTATAAACTTAAATTTTATTGTCAGGCTTCCTGGCAGCAGGCTGGCTGAGAATTCCACAGAAGAGAATGTTAGTGGATGGCAATATGAAAGCTGGCATTAAGCTGTCAGTTAGCAATAGTTCTGTCAAATACTGGTGTGAGGTGATTGACTATTCATTTCAGAATTATATCATTTTTTATCTCACATTATTAAATAAAATACTCTAAGTCTTGCTTACTTAGGAGAATTCAGATCTAAGAAGACATCACATCATAGGACTATCTAAAGCTTCCTATAACTAGGAACAGAGAAGTCCAGTAGGGATTTGGGACACACTTAGGTGCTATGTATCAGAGGGGTAGCCGTGTTAGTCTGAATCTGTAAAAAGCAACAGAGGGTCCTGTGGATTAGTCTTAAAGGTGCCACAAGGCCCCTCTGTTGCTTTTTAGGTGCTATGGTGATAATTGTTATAGAAAACCCTAAGATATCTGCTTGTTAACTTTGTCTCTGTGCTTGAAAAAGTAAACTAGTGAGCATTTCATTCTGTGGATTCAGGCACAGTGTCCTACTTTTGGTCCCTCTTTTAGTATCTAGGCCATGTCCTCATTGGATGTATATTGGCATAGTTCTGTTGAAATCAGAATACTAACTTACATGAGTTGATAAACTGGCCATCCAGATAAACTTCCACTCTATGATGTGTTAAGGACTATGTTTGGAACTGCAAGTCAGTACTTGAAGAGTTGGGGGATGGGGGGAAGAGATTTCCTGGTCCTGCTTGCAAGCAGGGGGCTCTGCAAGGAAGCTTGTGATCAGAGTAAGTCTGCAGAGAGCCAGCCTAGAGTAATGTAGGGTGAGTTGTGTCTCTGTTTTAGGGAGCAGCCTGCTTTGTCTTTCTCTGTTCTTGCTTTCTTGTGTGTTACTAGTGTAAATCCTAAGTAATAAAGCAATGTTACATTGCAACCTTCCAGTAAAAGTATTTTATATATTTACCTTGAACACAGCAACTACAGTCAACATTCACATACGTCAATATACTGATATATAATGTGTATGTGTGTATACACACACACACACACACACACACACACATTCCACATAGGGCAATGGAGCCCTATAAAGTAACTAGGCAGCAAAACATAAGTGTTCATATTTTCTCAGAGTCTGAAATTCTATCCAATCCATTCCAGCACAGAGAAATGTGCAGCATCAACAAAATCAGTCTCTCCATTTGAAAGAAAATATTAATGTTTCTGCTGATGTACCCACTTTTCCCGAGGCATACTCCATCTTCAGCTGTTTTTAATAGAGTTCTGACACTCAGTCTAATCAATCCATATTAGAGAAACAGCAACAGGACTTGACATTACTTTTGGAAAATTACATAATTTAAGCGTTAGGTTGGGCATCTGCCACAGGGTTAGTCTGCATTAAGTGAAAGCCATTGGTAAGGGGAAAAAAGTTTGACCTAAGAAAATTTGGAACTAGTCAGCTAGCTTCATCCACTTTGCGTACTTTGTATTGTAATTTGAAGTGAAATTCATTACAAATAGGGCATTGTTTATCACAGTAGACTCTTGTCTACTGGTAGTGGGTTTTTTTTTTTTTTTTTAAATAACAACCACTACCCTGCTTCATATGTTATATAAATGGCAAAAAAAGAATCAGAATTTGCTACTTATACCCTTATGGCCTCTGTTTATATTCTCTGCCATATTCAACATAGCTTTAAAATATTAAATAGTACTTCCTACTTGTAGAAGCTAGTGGGATTTAACTTGTAGAAGCATCAGCCAACAGGTGGTTGAGTGATATGGAGTTTACTGGACACCCAGGTGTTATATGCTTTCCAGAAAGATTGTGGTTTAATTGTGGATATTTCATTTTTGATTCTGAACAGTAAACTATTATTACATATTGCTCAGGGGGTAATTGCAACCCTATAAGCCTCAGCATGATATAATTAATATAATACAAGCCTCAATTATAATTTTAAAGATTTTGACATTTAAAATGACACTGTCTACATTTTAAAAAAAATATTTACATATTACACCACTATGAATATACACTTATTTGTGGTAACCAGAAGATTTCATAACCATTAGTTATTCATCATGAATTTACACATTAACCTCCCACTTCTCCACAGAAAAATAGGTCAATCCCTTGTCCTTTACAATTTATCTCCAATGGACACTTTTACTATTTTTTATGCTCTGCTGTGTTGTTTTTTTAAACTCTTTCTTTCCAGCTACATTTGTGATACATCTTAAATTTAGACAACACACAGTTATCTAAATTATATGGTATTTAAAATGATAAAAAGACCGGAAAGAAAAAAACTTAAAATTTTATGTTTATACATTTTCTGAACTAAACTGCCAATTTAATTAAGTTGCAAATGTGCAGTTCCCAGTGCACTTGCGGGCCTGAAAAAGGAAGTCATCTGTAACATCTAAGGCTAGGTCTACACTACCCGCCTGAATCGGCGGGTAGAAATCGACCTCTCGGGGATCGATTTATCGCGTCCCATCGGGACGCGACAATCGATCCCCGAATCGATGCTCTTACTCCACCAGTGGAGGTGGGAGTAAGCGCCGTCGACGGGAAGCCGCAGAAGTCAATTTTGCCGCCGTCCCTACAGCGGGGTAAGTCGGCTGAGATACGTCGAATTCAGCTACGCTATTCGCGTAGCTGAATTTGCGTATCTTAAATCGACCCCCCCTGTAGTGAAGACCTGCCCTAACACTATTTTAAGGACTTAGGGTGGAATTCTCAAAAGTACCGAAGTACTTGTGTACACCTGGAGTTGTTCCTGATTAACTCCATGTGTGGACATTCTTATTCCAGATTAAGAATGCCTTGTTCTTGTTTAATAGCTGAACCCACTTTGAAATCAATGAGAGTTAGGTGTCTAAAAACCTTTGAGGATCTGACCCTAAGTGACCTACCAATAGTGCTGTATAAATAACTGATTTTTTGGTTCATTGGGCTGTACCAAAAATTAAATTAAAACATTACATTTTGGGTCAGCGCAAAACATTTTTTTAAAATTTTGGCCAACTGAAAAGTACAAAAAATGCGTTTGACCCAAAACAATATTTTTTTTGACCAAAACAAATCAGCAAATCTGCATGTTTTCAATGAAAGAGTTTTGGACAACACATTTTACTCAGCTCTACCTAGCTGTACTAGTTCCGCTGACTTTCAATGGTATTTGTGCTTACGTGTCTTTGGAAATCCCACCCTGAATATAATTCCCTGTAAATGATGTGAAAGATCATAGCCAAGATTTTCAAAATCTTGATTTTTTGGTACCTAAATTTTCGGAAACCTATCTTAAGACACCTTAGGTGCCTGATTATCAGACGGTGGGTGATCCGCACTGTCTGATAATCAAGCCCCTTTTAGGTCTCAAACTGAAACTCAAAACCACAGTTACTTTTGAAAATCTTGGCTAACAGTAATAATACTTAACACTTGCACCGAACTTTAAGAGTCGGAGTTTCAAAAGCCCTCAAGAATGGTCTAGGTCTGATTCCACTGACATAAAAAGGTGTTCTAGCCTTGAATTTAGTGGGAGCAAAGTTAGGCTCTGGGTGAGTGCCTCAGTGTTTAAAGCACAGTGCAAACATTAAGTAATGCTTATAACAAGTCTATGAGGTAAGTGGGTTAGTAGTATTATTCCCTTTTTAGAGAAGGGGAAACTGAGCCTGCAACGCTACTCAGCAAGTCACTGTCAGGTCCCTGCTTAGAACTTGGGTATTCCTGTATCCCAAACCTATGCTTATTTCTATAGAGGGTGCAGTCACCTTGTTTTGCCTCTCCCCACCCTCCTTTCAGTAAAAATAGGGAGAGAAAAGGGGCCGGGAACCAAAAACCAAAAATGTTTCAGTTTTTATTCTGTTTGAATGTTTTCATGTAGAACTAATACCATTTTTAGACCTGCTCCTTCATAACAAAGCAAAAAAGATAAGCACAATTTAAAGAAAATCCATGAATCCTTTGTGTGAAGCTTTTTCACTCCAGATACCAGCCACATGGCTATTAGAATCAATTCAAACTGGGGTGACTTATGCAGAGAAAAGCCTACTATTTTAACCTACATTTGAAAGGAACATCTGCCTCTGAAGTAACAAGTGACACAATGAGGTAATGATTTTCTAAGCTCTCCATTAAAATGTCCTTCAGTGCTGAAGACCTGATTTTCAGAAGTGTTGAGTACCCACATGTGTTTGAACTCTTAAACATGAATTATGACTCTGTCAACTAAGAGACCTAGGGTGTCTTCATTTGGTCTGATTCCAGTGTAGATTTCATGACCTAACACTTCATTCGCCATAAAAATAGTAACTGAGAGCTTTCAATAGACTTCATTTCAATTCTCTCCAGTTGCTATTAATCCATTTTGTTTTGCCCAGTGATAACTTTACCCACTGAAAGGCAGCCAGTTATCTTTCCCAGGTCTTGGGAGATAATAGATTAGTACACAGACCCAACACAGGAAACAAAATAAACGGAGGGAACATGAAGAATCCTCAGATCTGGAGCCAAAGGGAATAATACTTTTCACCTGGCTACTATATCCCAAACTTTCTAAAAGTAAAGTTATGGGTTCTCTCACTCTTTTGTACTCCATGATTTAACGAATTGCTGTCTTCAAAGTGAAGCAAAAAAACAAAACAACAAAAACAATAACAACAACAACAAAACCTTGATAATTCATTGCAGCTTCCAGGGAGTCCAGCTGCTGTTTCTGCCATTGAGTAATAGATATCAGAATCCATTATGTTTCAGTAAACATGATGTCTTGCCTGGTATAGTCACATCTGTGTCAGAAGTTATTGAAATGATTGTTAGATCATTTATTGATTAACACATTTAAACATACCTCTTTTTCTCCCTCCCTGCCCTACCCTATCCCACCCCACCTTTTTAGGTTCCCTGTCATTTTTGCTAGTTACAAAGAATGAACTTGCTTTCCAGAAACACTCAAGTCCCATTTAATTTCATAGGGAGTCACCCACAATGCCCCTTATTTTGGATGACTGTCCATTTTATATTGAAGAAATATAATTGAATGAAACTTTTGACTGCATTGTCTGCAATGCTGTATTTATTTCCCCTGCATTATTTACTCTCTCCTCATTCCCTACAATCTGCTTCTGCCCCAGCACTCACCAAAGTTATCAGTGACCTCTTCCTGGCCACGTTGCATGGCCTTACTCTTGCGCTCATCCTTCTTGAACTACCATCTGGCTTCAACATGGCTGACCATTCTCTTGGTAGAAATTTTCCCTGCAGAGATTCTGTCCTCTCCTGATTCTCTTCTTAAATTGCCTAATATTCTCTCTCTATTGAGGTCTCACAGGGATTCTCCTTGGCACTTTCCACTTCCCTGCACACCTTATCTCTGAGTGACCTCATCCATTCTATTCCCCTGTTAGCTATCACTGACTTCCAGATCTGCCTTCCATCCCTGTTCAGACTAACATCTTTCTCTCTGACATCATTTCCTGGCTGTCTTGCTACCAACTCAAATTTAATAAAGCTATCTCTGAGCTCCTCACCTTCCCTCCCCCCCATCCCACCTTGGCTGCCTCCTCTCTTCTCCATTACCTTTGGCACAGTTATGTCCCACATGCTCATGCCCTCAGTATAAGTTTATGCCTCCCTGCCTCCTCCTTCTCTTCCCCCCTCCCCACTGCTGCTCTCACTATATCTTACTGCATTTCTCTCCTCAGCATCTCCAGATTATGCCCATTCCTCACCCTCCTGTTTCATAAATCCATTCCAAAAACATGTCTTTCTTGTTTCAATTACTGCAGCCACTTTCACTGTAGCTTCTGAGACACTTGCCTCATCTCCATTAGTCTGTTCAAAATGTTGCCATTGAAATAATCTAGCCAGTCAGCCAGGCTTCTGTGCCAAATGTAGCTCCACATCTTCACTACAGAATTTACATAGGTCTGGGCTCCCAGATATGGGCACCAGGCACTAAGCCCACCTGCAAGCCTCCCCCTGCAAAGCTGCTCTGAAGTTATGCTCAGGTAGCGTCATTCATCCTCGTGCTGCAGTAACCTGATTTAGGCACTAGGATTTCTGGGACTATATCCTATGGTTCTCAGCATCCTACTAACTTGAGCTGCTCTAGGAATTTTTCCTCTGTGTATTCTGGGAGAACTTGTCTGTCCCCTCTGAACAAGTTTTCTTAGGGTGTCAAAATAGAAAACTAAAGCCTGTACAGTAACTCCACACTTAAAGTCATCCCAGTTAACGTTGTTCTGTTGTTACATTGCTAATCAATTAGGGAACATGCTCGTTTAAAGCTGTGCAATGCTCCCTTCTAAGGTCGTTTGGCAGCTGCATGCTTTGTCCACTGCTTGCAGGAAGAGCAGCCTGTTGCAGCTAGCTGGTGGGGGCTTGTAACCAGGTTGGACCGGCAGCCCCCCATCAGCTCCCTGCTCCCCTAAGTTCCTTGTGCAGCAGCTGCCAGCTGGCTAGCAATTGCAGCTATCCCTCCCCCCACTGCCATGTGCTGCTCCTGCCCTCTGCCTTGGAGCTGTTCCCCCAGACTCCTGCTTGCTGTGCAGGGGGGAGAAGGAGGGTCTAATGTCAGTGTGTCCCCCTCCCCCCTGCTCCTACACCCCGCTTACCCCTTCTTCTCCATATAGAGCAGGGTGGGGACATGGACAGAGAGTCCCTGGGGCAGCAGCTGCTGTTTCAACTTCCTGATACATTTAAAAAGACAATGCACGTAAGAGTGGGTCAGCTTACTTAAAGGGGCAGCGTGCATTTCTCTCTCTCCTCCATGCACAAGGCGTGTGTCTGACTCTGTTTGCTATGCTATCTCCCCTCCCCTCCATTCCTGCTGCCTTGTAGAGTGAGAGGCTACATTAACAACAATGTGTTAACCCTTGAGGGCTCAGCTGAGTGCTAGTTCATCATTTAGCCAGGGCCGGCTCTAGGATTTTTGCCGCCCCAGGCAAAAAAAACTTTTGGCCCCCTCCCCTTTCTTTTTCGTACCCCTCTGCCCCTAACCCCACCCCAACTCCACCCCTTCCAAACCTCTTCCCCAAATCCCCAGCACCACCTCCTCCCCCGGCGTGCCGCATTTCTCCTCCCCCCATTGCTTCCTGCGGGCCCCCCGTGACCTCCCGCCCTAGCTCACCTCCGCTCCGCCTGCTCCCCTGGGCGTGCCGCCGCACCGTTTCTCCCCCTCCCTCTCAGGCGAGGGAGGGCGGAGAAGCGGAGCAGCGGCGCATTCAGGGGAACAGGCGGAGCGGAGGTGAGCTAGGGTGGGGGGACGCAGGAAGTAATGGGGGGGCAGAGGAACCACTCCCCGTTCCAGCTCTCCTCCGCCGCCTCCCCCGAACGCCCCGCCGCTTGGATTCTCCTCCCTCCCAGCCTTGCTGCAAGCCTGGGAGAGAGGGGGGAGAAGCAGAGCAGCGGCGGCGCGCTCGGGGAGCAGGCGGAGTGGAGGCGAGCTGGGGCGGTGAGGGCCCCATGCCCCGGAGTTGGCACCTTTGATGGCCGGCGCCAGAATGCCGCCCCTAGAAATGTGCCGCCCCAAACACCTGCTTGTTTTGCTGGTGCCTGGAGTCGGCCCTGCATTTAGCACAGGGGTTCTCAAACTGGGGGTCGGGACACCTCAGGGGGTCACAAGGTTATTACATGGGGAGTCACGAGCTGTCAGTCTCCATCCCAAACCCTGCTTTGCCTTCAGCATTTATAATGGTGTTAAATATATAAAAAAGTATTTTTAATTTATATAGGGGGAGGGGGGTTCGCACTCAGAGGCTTGCTATGTGAAAGGGGTCACCAGTACAAAAGTTTGAGAACCACTGATTTAGCAGCAAGGCATTCGCTGGGAAAATCCCACCCTCTTCCACCCTCTAACTTCACCACCTCAACCAAGCTTCACAATTATCATAAAAAGAACAGGAGTACTCGTGGCACCTTAGAGACTAACAAATTTATTAGAGCATAAGCTTTCNGAAGCTGAGCCAAAACCTACCTTAGACCTAGAGACTATTTGGCAGCCAAATTCCAAATCATATAGGTGGTAGAACTCGTTAAAAATATTCTGACTTTAAAATATATATATTCCCCTGACCTCTGGGAGCAGGCTGAACTGTTTGTGCTGAAACATTTAAAATTGTACAGGCAGAGATCAAGCATGAAACTTTCAGTCTTAACTGTTAAAATCTGGCAAAGTTATAAGCATCAGAAAGTAGGATTATAATGAGAAGTGTTAGGTAATCTTAATTATCAGTGAAGCACATACTGAGGCAACCTTAAATAAGGTTCTGTGTGCGTATGTTGTTTGTGTGTGTGTGTGTGTGTATATATATACACACACACACATATATATATATAGTTTTTTGTCTGGTGAAAAAAATTTCCCTGGAACCTAACCCCCCCCCCTTTACATTAATTCTTATGGGAAAATTGGATTCGCTTAACATTGTTTCGCTTAAAGTCGCATTTTTCAGGAACATAACTACAACGTTAAGCGAGGAGTTACTGTACTACCTTCACGTCTGATCTCCCCACTGAGAGCGGCCGTGCTGTGGAAGGACAAGTCCTGTCTGTCCCCAGCCTGGCTGGAATAGCAGGTAGGAGCCCTCAGCTGGGGTGCTGCCAGGAGCACAAGGAAATCTGATTACATGGAGAAGGGCTTATTTCATGGTCTGTGACACGTGAAATTGGTAGGGCTCTACCAATGTGGGATGTGCTGTCAGAGTGCATGATACTAGGGTTCTCAGGTAATATGGCTTTTACGTGTTTGGAAAAGAAAGGACTTTATTCCCTCCAGATAATATGGATACTGATGGGATGTCTGTGTCCACTGTTATTTTAGGGTCTCAACCTACCCTCTGCTGCCCTGGCTCATGAAGTTGTACCCTGATATATTAACACTTGGCAGGAGAAAGTTTAATCACACACTGAACAGTTGCAGGACAGTGGTGGAATATGCATTTGGCCAACTGAAGGCAAGATGGTGCTGTCCACAAATCTGTTTGGATGCCAGTGTTCCAATGACATTCCTGTTGTTGGGGTATGCTGTGCACCGTACAACATATGCGAGAATAAGGGAGAGGGTTTCACCAAGAGTGGTTCAAGACAGTGTTGGTTTACAGGCCTGGTTCAGGCAAACAAAAAGTGCACCTCTGATCACTGGAGCTGGGTCCAGGAGAGCAAGGAAAGTAAGGGATGCCTTGTGTGCCCATATCCTTGTTGCATAGGGAGATATGATGCTTTGTATTATGCTAGTATACATACCAATTTTTATGTTTGCTGTTGCTTTTATGTGATTTTTAAGAGTTTGAGAGACTCTCTTAATAGCTTTGGATAAAACTTCTTGTTTCTTCATTTTCCAAGCACTCCCACCCCAATCTTGAATAAAAACAAAATCTTTATTAAAAGATCATTTTATTAAAAAGCAATATAGGCATCCCAACTGCCAGTAAGTAAAGTGTGCTAACAGTTTTCATTGCAAGTTGCACTTATTACTAACAGTGACACCGATCAGTGCAATCTCCCTGGTAATGGAATTGAACATTGCCAGCATACCTGTTCTCCCTACCACACAGTTGTACAGGGGTAGAGTGAACAGGGTGTGACGGGTTAGATCACAGAACTCCCCCTTGGGAGCTGCCAACTGATGTGCCAAGACTACTTCTGCCCCTGCTTTCCCTGCCAGCTCGGGACCCCAGCACCCTGTCTTGCTGAGTCAGACACGCCCGTCTGCTCCAACACAGACCCAGGGTCTGAATTACTTGCCCCAAAGCTGCAGACTTAGCTGAAAACAGCTTACAGAAGTGTTCTTGTCTTTAACACTCAGATGCCCAACTCCCAGTGGGGTCTAAACCGAAATAAATCCATTTTACCCTGTATAAAGCTTATACAGGGTAAACTCATAAATTGTTCGCCCTCTATAACACTGATAGAGAGATATACACAGCTTATGCCATCCCTCCAGGCATTAATACATACTCTGGGTTAATTAATAAGTAAAAAATGATTTTATTAAATACAGAAAGTAGGATTTAAGATGGTTCCAAATAGTGACAGACAGAACAAAGTGAGTTACCAAGCAAAATAAAATAAAACATGCAAATCTAAGCCTAATGCAGTAATACAATTGAGTACAGATAATATCTCACCCTGAAAGATGTTTCAATATGTTTCTTTCACAGACTGGATGCCTTCCTAGTCTGGCACAATCCTTTCCCCTGGTACAGCCCTTGTTCCAGCTCAGGTGGTAGCTAGGGGATTCCTCATGATGGCTCTCAGAGTTATAGTTCATATTTCTAGTTTTAGATACAAGAGTGATACATTTATAGAAATAGGATGAATACACTCAGTAGATTATAAGCTTTGTAATGATACCTTACAAGACACCTTTTGCATGAATCATATTCTAGTTACATTATATTCACTCATTAGCATATTTTTATAAAATCATATAGACTGCAACGTCACACAGGGTATATCTGCCCATGCACACTTCTATTTCAGGAGTGCAGGGACAGACTCATGGAGGGCCGGCACTAGGCAGAAGCAGACTAAGCAATTGCTTAGGGTCCTGAGCAGCTCAAGCCCCCACCCCCGTTTGCTTTTTCTTATGTGCTGTGTGGGAGGTGGGCAAAAATATTTCTGCTTAGGACCCCCAATGTGCTAGCACTACCTCTGGACTCATGGCCCACCCCACGATTGTTTTCAGAGGTTCCATTGGCTGCAGGAAGTGATAGCGTGGAGGAGAGTCCACTAGTTCTGTTGCAGATGCAGGTACTAGCACTAGGATCTGCAGCCTATTGGTTATCAAGTTCAGTAACTGTTCAAACAGCCTTCCTTTGCTGCTATTGGTTCTGCTCCCTCATCCTGGGCTCCCACCCGTTCAGATGTCACCATCCCACATTCAGCGAGGTATTCAGAATGAAAAGGATTAGGGGAACAGCACTGATCATGCCTGAGAATATTCTGATGGTCTTGGAGTTTCCTGCCTTTTGTTGATTTTTATCACAACTTCAACGTTTTTTAAACTTACTGTTTTGGTGTTGTATAAAGGAAATTTAAAGGAAAATAGCATTCAGATACTAAATATGTATTATTTACTGAATAGATTGAAATAATTCATTCTGGGATTGTCTAATATATCAGGTAAGTATATCTTAACAATAAGAATGTTTAAAGGTTATCTTATTCCAGGCACCTCAGGGACCAGAACAGTATGCTTGCTAAATAGGGGTTAATATGGTTTGGCAAAGCTAAAGTGGTAATTAAGGAAGAAGACATTACAGGACCTGGCTCGTGATGAGATATTACTTTCCTCGGGTGTGCTGGAAAGCACAAGACCAAAGGCCAAGTGACTTCATCCTTCTCAGAAGTGGAAATGACACACATCCTGGAATGTCTTGTTGTGATTCTAAAATAGGCTTATATGGGCAGAAGCTTTTAACAAACTCCAAAATGAAGTTTAGAGTATTTTCTCCAGTTATGAGTGTTAATTTAGTGTATTAAGTGAAAGTAGTTCTTGTGAACAATTAGGGATGTGTACGCAATTATTATATTGTAACTGACCTCAGTGCAGTCAGTGACTGTTGTAATACACCAGATCTTTTAGATGTATGGTAGCACGATCTTAGGGTGACCAGCCGTCCCGATTTTATCGGGACTGTCCCGATATTTCCTTGTTTGTCCCACGTCCCAACCAATGTGCGGTCAGGACATTGGACAAACAAGGAAATGCTCCGGAGCCTGGAAGTGCTCGCGTCCCCCCCAACTCCGCCCCCTCCTCTCCCCATTGGCTCCCTCCCCGAATCCTCGCCTCTTCCCCAGGCTCACCATTCCTCCTCCCTCCACAAGCGCTGGAGGAAGGCCCGGGAGACGCAGGGGAAGCGCGGGGCCGGGGTGAGTGAGAGTCCGGCCTGGCCCCAGTGCAGGCAGGACTCAGTCGGGCGGTAGGGCGAGGAGGGGGGCGGCCTGCGGTGCCAGGCGGCGGCTGTTTTCCCCCCGGGCAGCGGGACTCGGGAGCAGCTGCTGCTGCAGCTCCCACTGCCGCGGGGGGAGGAAGCGGCCGATTGCCAAGCTCGGCGGCTGCGGCTCTGGCACCCGGGCCCGAAACCCCCAAGCCCGGGGCTGCTGCTGCGCCCAGCCAGATGCAACTGGCCAGGGGTTGGGCGCAGCGTGCGCGCTGCTGGGTCCCCGCAGCAGGCCCGGGCTCGGGTGGTTCAGGCCCGGGTGCGAGAGCTGCAGCCGCCGAGCTTGGCCATCGGCCACTTCCTCCCCCCCGCGGCAGTGGGAGCTGCAGCAGCGGCTGCTCCTGAGTCCCACTGCCCGGGGGTGGGGGGAGAACAGCCACTGCCTGGCCCTGCGGGCTGCCCCCCTACTCTCTCTACCTCCCGACTGAGTCCTGCCGGCCTGCTCGGGGCCAGGCCGGACTCTCACTCACCCTGGCCCCGCGCTTCCCCTGCGTCTCCCGGGCCTCCCTCCAGCGCTTGTGGAGGAAGGGTGGTTTTTTTGTTTGGTTGGTTTTTTTGCTCCCCCACCGCCCGCATCCTGATATTTGACTTGGGTGATCTGGTCACCCTACACGTTCTGCATAGTAGTTTGGAGGCATGCATAGCTACTCCAAGCCCAAGACTTTACAGGCTCTAGCCCTTGTTCTTGGAGTTCTGTTATACACTCGCACACTTCTGATAAACAAAGGAGAATTCTTCCTTAAGGCTGACAGATATGAAAGGGTGCAAATACCTTACCTACAAACCTTAGAGTTTAGCAATTACAGACAAAGGTAAAGAACAGTTCTATATTAGGTCCCAAGGGGCAGGCCAAAAGGAAGGTATAAAGTAAATATTATAAATAAATAAATAGGCAAACATAGTGATATCAGAATAGCAATAGGTTGAAATTATGTGGGTTAGCCAACATCCTTCCTCCTTGGCTCAAATGGGTCTTGTGAGGCATAATTAGCTATTGCTCATGAAGTGCTTTGAGATCCTCCCCTCAAAGACATTGAGCAAAGTATATTATTCCACTTTTTAATTACAGTGATACATTGGTATCAGATAGGTTGGATCACGAAAAACAGAGTAAGTCCATGGAAGAGCTAGGAATAGAATCCATGAGTCATGGTGTAACCATTACACAATGATATCTTTCCTAATGTAACAGCAATTTCTGTGGGAACAAAGAGTTGGTGCAGATCATTAAAGTCAATAAAGCAATGCTGATTTATACCAGCAGAGGATCTTGTCCATTATACCTACGTGTAAATGATGAATGTTTCCTATAAAATTCCTTAGTCGAATCCAATATTTGACCATCTTTAAGAAATATAACAAAACCTTCTGCTTTGAAAAAGTAGTTCTATCATAAGAATGACAAGGTGGGTGAGATAATATCTTTTATTGAACAACTTCTGTTGATGAGAGAGACAAGCCACACAGAGCTCTTCTTACCCAGTAAAAGATATTACCTCACTCACCTTGTCTTTCTAATATCCTGGGACCAACATGGCCCCAACTATACTGCATATCATAAGAATGAAACTCACAACATGGATACCCCCTTCTATTCAAAAAACCGCAACGAACCATAGACGCTGACATCGTGGGTGCTTGGGGGTGGGAGCACCTACAGAAAAAAACTAGTGGGTGCTCAGCACCCACCAGCAGCCAGCTCCTCCCCCTAGCCTCCAGCACCTCCCTCCCACTGCAATTAGCTGTTCAGCAGCATTCAGGAGGTGCTGGGGGAGAGGGGAGGAGCCAGGGAAGGGTGTGTTTGGGGGAGTGGGGAGGATGGGGACAGAATGGGGGTGGGAAGAGGAGGGATGGGGTGGGGGCTTGGAAGAAGGAATGGAGCGGGGGCGGGGCCTCATGCGGAGTGGGGGGTCGAGCCCCCCCCCGGCAACTCTCAAAGATGGCGCCTATGCAACCAACCCCATAAAAAGGTATCCAGAAACAAATCAACCATCCTAAGCATACATGCATTAAAGTAAATTAATAAAATATTAAAAGTCAAAATCCCAAACCCTCCCCCAGCAGAGTTTTGATCCCAAAAAGGGAGAAGTGCGAGAGACTATGTGAAGTCTACTAGGAACTTCACTATTGCTATAGATTTTACATGGAAGGCACTCAGAATCTATGGTGATTGGGCAGCAGTACAAAACCCTAATGTAGATAGATGGATGATAATGTACAGTTAAAAGGTTTGGTCCAATGTTGTGCTCTGTTTGATCAATGAGGGGTGGGAAGAAGAGATTTTCCAGGGAGAGGCAGAAAGTTCCCATGCTGATATAGATGCTGATTCAGAGCAGTCAGTCATTATCATGGAACATATATTAAGTTTATTTGCAAATCTCATGGCCTCTGCCAGCGATGTTACTATTTTTACTCTGATTTATTATACAAGACCATTAGAAATTGGCATCCTGCTTTTTCTTTCTTATGATTGGTAATTCATATGTGAACATTCATTTTCATCTCTGATGTACATTGACCTTCCTGAGGGAATAAGCAATAGATGATATCTTTGAAAAGAAAGATAAGCTTTTCGGAACTAGTAGTTTGTTAATGCCTGGTGGTTTCTATAAATCCATTTTATGTTATGGTGTTGCCATGTCATTCATTACCCATCATAAACCTACAGCCAGGAGGGGCCTGAATTTACAAGGAGGCTTAAGAGAGTGGGTTTGGGGGGCATAAGAATGGGAAATCAGTGTTCATGAAGGTGTGTGATAAAATCTCAGAAGCTGTCTAGGTTTTTGATTTTGAAACAGGTTCATCCACCTGGGAGGGCTCTGCAGTGAGAGGTAAGCCACAATGGGAGAGCCAGACACCAGTTGCATGGGGGTTGGGAAGATTTTTGCACTGGCTGAGGAATGAAAGGAAATCAGAACTGTATTGAGAATTGAAATGTATTCTTTCACTTTTGAGAGCTTGGTCTGTTTACTTAGCATAATACTATGTTGAATTCTTTGTAGTGCAATCATATGTTTCCTACACATAATTAGCTTGGTCCTTTTTGAATGAGCCTACAGTGAAGGGTTTCATAGATTCTGACATTGTATTCTAACTACTAATAAACAAGGAAAATACTTGTCAAATCTGGAAATATTAACTTTAAAATGGCAACTTTCTGTTCTTCTGTGAAAAAAAATCTTGGCAAGTCAGTCATAAAGTGAAGGTTTCCATAGAAACTCAAAGAATTTATTTTGCCTAATTATTCAAACAGGGGGCTGGGACTCAGGACTGCTGGGGACAGTCAGAACATCAGTTGGTATAAATTGCCATAGCTCCATTGACATCAGTGACAATTTACACTAGCTAAGCAGTTGCCCATTGGGTTCTATTTCCAGCTGTGCAACTGACTTGCTGTGTGTTGTTGGGTAAATGCTTTCTCCTCAGTTTACCCATTTGAGAAATGGATATAATAATATTGACCAACTCACAGCAGTGATGGGATAATTAATTAACAGTTTACAAAGCACTTTGACATCCTGATGAGTGTAAAGTACTAGTATATTAAGGGAGGTTTTGTATGGTTCTAAAAATTATCCTGTTTATACTTTTCTTTCAAATCAGTTCTTACAGTTACAATGAGAGGAATCAAAATTAACCTCCTTCCCTTTGAGGACAATCTAATGCATTCACCTTTATTTGAAGCAAAACACATGAAACAGTTTATAGTAATTGTCATTAAATTACAGTCTAGACTCAGTGATTTATTTTAACAACATCCAATATCAAACCCATATGAAAACATTATTGTAATCTGCTGTTGCTAAATGTCTGCAAGCTTATTGTTCCAGGGACAAAGTATCACTGCAGCCAAGTAATTACTTAGTTTTAATGCAGAATTTGTAACAGGAAAAGAGTATTCACTGAGTCGTTTGTAATAGCCTGTTTTTACTTTTTAACTGACATCTTTAGACGATGCAGCTGGGTCATCATTGTCAGACAGAGAGAAATGCAGCTTGTAATAGCTCGATAAGGTTATTTGCGGTTGGTTAATACCAATGCAGACAATACTACGGGGACCTTCTGAAAAGAAAATGAAACTCAAGGTAGAGCTGCATTTAATTTTTAATGCTTTTTGTGGTTGTTTGATTATATCGTTGTAATTCATGGAATCCACACCATGTTTTCATTTCCCTTAAAACAGCAGCTGTGGAAGGCAGGGAGGATTATCTGCAGGATTTGCCCACAGCAGAACCCAACCTACTTCTGTGATAGGACACATAAGATCTTACAAGGCAAGTGGTGCCGGCTAGCCAAATGAACACACACTAAGCATTGTTCACTTACAAATCTGTGATCACTTCCAATGAAAATAAAATGTGTCTGCAACCTCAATTTTTCATGGGCAGAATATTTTGGAAACTCCATTTGTATTCATTACAAATCTCGTTGGTAATACTAGCCAAGATTTTCGGAAAGAGGAGCCCAAGTACGGGGACACCTTTTTCTTCGGTGTTTGTACAGTGCCTTGCACAGTGGGGTCCTGGTTCGTGACTGAGGCTTCTAGATATTGTTGCTATACAAATAATACTTAATAGGCACCTAAATATGGACTCACTCCTGCAAGGTGATGAGCATGCCAACCCAGTTTAGCAAAGCATTTAAGCAAATGAGTAGTCGCATGATTTGTGCTCAGTACAAGTGGTCTTATTTTCAAAAGAGCTGATCACTCACCCAACAACTGAATGGAACCTCAATGGGAGCTATTAGGTGTTCAGCACGTTGGAAAATCATGCACTTAATAGGTGCTTAACTTTAGGGTCCTGTTTTTGAAAATGTTGACCATGGTCTTTCCTTGGAAATTACCAGTGGTTTTGGTTTTGATTCATATATTGTTAATGAAAAGTGGTTAATTGCCACCCTAGGAGACTGAAGTCCCATATTTGTCCACAGAAAAGATATACCACTGGCATCAGCAGTGCAAGATTCCACCTCACTTGGACCACCAATTGGCTTGACTTTCAAAGATGCTGACCACTTGCAGCTTCCACTGACTTCAGTGGAATTTCTGGGTGCTCAGCACTTAATCAAGTTAAATGTGCCTTAACCCTGACCTGGAATGGTGATTCTAGGAATGGGAGGGTAAGTCAGTCTCCATGTTCATTCAGTTCTTGTTCTCCTTGCTGAAATTGTCAAAAAGAGTACTGCTGTGTGCCTACTGTGGTGGTGAGTTCCGTGCCATGAACACCTGACCGAAATAGGCAATTTAGAAAATTTTACTGTTCATTTAAATTGCTTTGGGGCCTAACTATCATTTAAAGTTAATGGGACATAGGGTCCTAAATGCCTAAATAGCTTATGAAACTATAACTTAGGGAACTTAGCCTCCTAAATCACATGGCCTATCAATTCATTTAACAGAGGCCACTCAACAGTGATTAGATTATAATGACTTGCAGCGACCAATCACCTGTTCCATAATTGAACCACTGCTTTTCAGTGCTCTTTATTAAGTTAATTTTGAAGTTATCACTAAATGTAAATAGGCAAATAAGTTAAAGTGCTTCCTGCCTCTATTCACCTGGTCTGATGTTATTCTTGTGTTGAATTCTTAACCTGATGTAGAGCCCAGTTCAGCAAAGCACTTAATTTCAAGCACACTTTTAAGTCTCATTGACTACAATTTGACCTCAATGGGACAAAAGCACATGTTTAAAGTTAAGTGCAAAGCTTTTGATGAATTTTTTTTCAAAAGTCTTTCCCACTTTTTGTTATTGTTTTGTGGGCAGCTTTTACTCTAGCCCCAAAATTCTGAAACTTTGAAATTTGAAATACATTTTTTTCAAGAAAATTTCTTCCATTTTCATCAGATCCAATATTAATATTGTAAATTAAAAAGAAGGAAAAATCTTTCAATAAAAAACTGAGCTTTGAAAGGGATGAAAGATTGTTTATTTTAGCCCTTCTCCCTTTCATCTCCCTTTCTATTCCTCCTAACTGTCCTTCCTCTCTCTCTCTCTCTCTATTCTCCTTTTCACACTTCTTTTCCTTCTGCAAGGTTCTTCTACCCAGACAAATGGTAATATATTTAGATAGTAGGGAAAATTTTCTAACTATAATGATAGTTAGGCACTGGAACAGGTTACTTAGAGAGGTTGTGGAATGCCCATCACTGGAGGTTTTTAAATGCAGGTGAGACAAACACCAATCAGAAATGGTCCTGCTATACTTAATCTGGCATCAGTGAGGGAGGTGGACTAGATAACCTCGCAAGGTCCATTCTAGCCCTATATTTCTATTAATCTGGTTAGATTTTGTTTCAAAACTAAACTGGAATGGAGTGGCTGGGATTCTCCCAATGGAAAACCGAATATATATTGTTGAACAAAAGTGTTCCTGGCCTACAATGAATGAAGAATGATGAGATGGTGGGGCAGAGGTATATAAGGAAGGGCACAATTATACTGTCACTGAAGTCAGTGACAAAACTCCATTGACTTCAACAGGAGTTGCATCAGGCCTGAAGCATGGAAATAAGCCAAACGGGTTTAAAAGTATCTTTAAAGCATTTTCCCTTTCAGTAGTTTGACAGCCTTGTTTCTTTCATTTTGTTTCCCTTTTATTCAGCCCAATGGAACGAAAACCTCAACATTCTGACTACTGGAGCCAATCCTAGCAGAGAGAATAGAATAGCTAATCACAGCTGAAAGATTTGCATAGTCCCCATAAGATATTAAGAGTGACTATGTGACCGTTTTTAATTATCTCCTCTCCTCAGAAAACCACCTTCCTTTTCATAAGTTTCTGGTCCTTTCAGACATATTAAACTTGCTTTCTTGTGTGCAAACAAAATGAGGAGCTGTATAATATTCCAAATTTAGGTCCCAGTCCTGCAAACTCTTATGGAGGTGCTTATGTCTATGAACATAATGAGACCCATTGTCTTCAATAGGGCTGATGGCCATGAGCATCAAATTAAGCTTCTGTGAAAGCTGGAATTGTCTGCTGGGCCACAAAATGCTGCTGAAAGGATAGCTGGGGAATCTGGAAATCTGGTGGTGGGAAGAAAGATCCAAATAATCTAGGAGAGAGTGAAAGTGTAGGAAAAAAACAATATTGCTATGATAGGGAACTGCTACAAAGTACAAATATCCAGTAAATATTTCATAAAACCTATAACTGAAGTGAATAAATAACTGCAAAAAACAACAGCAATACAACATTAAGATGGAACAGTTGAAATTGAAAAAGGAAGTGGAAAAGTGAATGTTCCTACCACACTATTAATGTTGTCATGCATTTGTTTCAGTTTTCCTTGTAAAATGAGTAACCTGATATATTTGTTTATTGATGTTGTTACATTTATATAATAAAATATACAGCGTTTGCAATGAGGCTGAGTTAAAACAGAGATGTAGGAATATTATCGCTTGCATTTACTGACCTTTTAAAATGTTGACTGTACCCTCAGTGTTTTATTAATATTGCATTCAGCTCCTGTAATTTTTTCTCCTCTCCCTGATAAGACTAGGTTACTTTTTTTTGAGGATTTCGTTGTGTGGTTTTAATGAGGCATTTACAGTCTTCATACAGACATTTCCCCACAGCATCCTAAGAGCAGCAGTCTTGGACCTGTCAGGCTGAGCAGAAAGAAAACGTGTGGTCTCAGTGAGGAGGGGCTTCATTGGACTCTGCATAGAAGTCCTCACAGATGCCCAGTAAGCAGGGCCAGCTCCAGCTTTTCTGCCGCCCCAAGCAACAACAACAACAACAACAAAAAAGCTGATCGGCGGCACTTTGGCAGCGGCTCAACCGCGCCGCTTCTTCTGCGGCAGTTCGGCGGGGGTCCTCCCTCTCTTCCTCTTTGGCGGCAATTCAGCGGCAGCTCAAAGAGGAAGAGGGAATGATGGACCCACCACCAAATTTCCACCAAAGACCCGGATGTGCCGTCCCGATACCAGACGGAGTGCCACCCCTTTGAATTGGCCTCCCCAAGCACCTGCTTGCTAAGCTGGTGCCTGGAGCCGGCCCTGCCAGTAAGCATGCCCAGAAAGGATGTTCAGTCACATGTAACTTATTTTTATTCCCTTGCCCACCCACACTTAGCAAGGGCATCTCAACTTTCAAACTTCAGCCTGGTTTGCTGTAATTGTGACTTAAAAAAAAGCATGATTAGAATTTAATAAAAGGGGAAGCATGTTCTTCTTAGCTGAAAATTACTTGAATAGAATTTCCTCAAATAAAGAAGACAAAGGCGAAGAAATGGAAATTAATCACTTTTGGGCTAGAACCAAGCAATGAAAAATTCAACCACAATGGGGATAGAGGAGGAATGAGAAAGTTACATTCAGCTGAAAACAGGGACTTATAATGGAAAAAAATTTCAGCTGTAACTATGGTCCAAATCCTGAAGTCTTTACTCAGAAATGTAATAGACACTTTGACACAATTTCTATTAGACATCAATTGGACTTTTGTACTACTATAGTGGTACACAGACTTTTGGGCAGGCCCTGCCAACACAAATGAATGTAATTCATATAAGGAATAAAGATGCAAAATAGGGACATGGGAAAGTAAAATAGACAATAATGAAACATAAATTCCTATTAAATATGACATAGGATATTAAGTATTTATTCCAAAGCAAAAACTCAGTTCAGTTTCAGTTAAGTTTGCTAATAGCAATTCAAGAGAAGATGTATCATTGAATGCATCCATAAAAATGCAAACATTAAAAGCTATGGACATTGCAAAGGAAGGGTTACACAACCAATTCTGACTCAAACAAGGCACTCACAGTTTCATGTGTTGATTTTCTTTTTTACTGACATCAAGCAATGTGCCATGACACTGATGTAATAAAGCACATGTCCAAAAAGTATTTGACCACTTTACTGCATGTTGGGCCATTTGATGCTGTGTGCACTGCTTGCAAATAGCTGAATGCACCATTCCCTTCTTTTACTGGTGCGTGAAATGTTTTCAATATGTCAGACTCACCTCTGAGCAAAATGTGAAAATCCTCTGAATGATCCTTTGAAACAATTCTAACAAATCAATCATGCTAGTGTACACCAAGCTCTCTCTTCATACCAAAAATGTGCAATATAAATGTTCTGTGACATAGAAAGGATGTGCTGTCACTCCAAATGACTGAATGTTAAAAGTTTCAAAAAAGATAACTCCTGCTTTTAATTTACTGACAAAATATATATTTTACTCTGCTTGCAATTAAACATTGTGCATACTAGCAGAAATTAGAAACTGAGCTTTATTAACACCAGGATCAAATTGACTAAATTCAAAACAAGCCAAACTCCACATGTGTTATCTGTGGATCTTTTCAATACATCAGTGAATATCAACTATTTCATGAGATCATCTTTATTAGATTTGTCATCAGATTGTAAAACATTTTAACCTCAACTGTCAGTAAGCCTTAAACCAAAATAAACACATCAAAGAGTAAAATGAAAGATAATATTAAAGTTGATGATAAATTCCCTTCACCAGCAGAAACACTTTCTTTCATTCTTATTTCAAGAGATCAAAAATTTTCCTTGCGAACCACCGGCTGAGCTGCTCAGCACAGAATAAATGATTCAGTTACCCCATACTTTGTATGGTGAGGTAAGAGTAGCTACTTTTTTGACAGCTTATGCAGATTTTTACTCCGGAAATTGTTTGCGGTACATGTAGTGAAATAAGCTCTTGTTCTTTTTCCATTTAATTAATTTTTTTACAGTGATACCTTAAAAATAATGTTGTTGAAACTTTAATTTGCTGTAATAATGCTTTGCTGCTTCTCATTGTACAACTACTCTGCAATTGAGGGAAAGATGTAACAGCTATTAATCTGAGCAGCCATCTTGTGGTGCTGATGGCAGGGCCAGCTCCAGGGTTTTGGCGGCCCCAAGCAGCCAAAAAAAAAAAAATTTGGTGGAAGGTCCTTCGCTCCGAGCGGGAGTGAGGGACCGTCCGCCGAATTGCCACCAAATAGCTGGACCTGACGCCCCTCTCCAGAGTAGCCGCCCCAAGCACCTGCTTGCCAAGCTGGTGCCTGGAGCTGGCCCTGGCTGATGGCTAAAGATTCTGTTATACATGTACAGGGCCAGATCCTGTCTGCCTTTTTCAATCCAAACGCCCCTCGATTTCACTGGGAGTTCTGAGTGGACTGCAAGATTACATCCACTGAGGACCATCTTCTCCCACCCTTACTCACCTTGAGTAGTGCCTTACTCTGTGATTACCCCAATTGAAATCAAAAGGACTATTCAAAGAGTAAGGTACTACTCACTGTAAGGAAGGATGGTAGAATCTGGCCCTGAATTTATAACATGTTGGTGTATGCAATATTTAAATTCCAATAGCCAAAAAAATATTTTAAAAACAGTTAAGGTTTCTATGTGGCAGCATTGTAATGATGGCTCACACTAGGCAGGACCCTGGACTGGTGTCAATCAATGTAATTCTATTGACTTCAATGGAATATGCCAGCTTACACCATCTGATGATCTTGTCCATTTTTCTTATCAGGTATAAAGCAATGCATATTACTTCACAACACAACACCTTATCTCTGACCAAGGTAAATGATTCTGTCACTAGGATCTCAGGATCTAAGATACAGCCCTGTGCTGGAATTCTATTGCCAGGGTGTGTGGGGGGGTCATACGGCTGGTAGGGAAGCATAGGCAGTAATAGTGACTTCCCACATCCTCACTGAATAGGGTCTCTGCGAAGAATGCCCTGGCACCCCAATGTTGCCATGGGTGCTGCACAGATCCCTGGGGATCTTCCAAGTTTGGGGTCAGGCCTAGTGGCTAATTCCAATGGGGCGATCTCCATAAAAGGAGATGTTTTTCCCCTTAGCTCCTACCAAGGCTTTATTGCTACAGGGCATGATCTATCCCTCTGTTATCACTTCCAGTTACTGCTAGTCAAAATTTTTCAAAAATTCAACAAAAACCCAAGAATTTTTCAAGATGTTTTACACAATTTTATTTGCCATTGTTCAACCATCTTTAGTCTGATAACTGTGGAATGCTTTGTCAAAACATAAAAAGCATGCTTTTTAATGTGTTCCTTTGACTTTATTTGCCCTTCCTTATCATTCTTTTTCCTTATTTGCTTGTTTTTAAAATACATCTCTACCATGCAGGGAAAGTGTGAATGAAATAATGTCTCTACGTACTGGTTAATGTTTAAGGACCCAACTGTAAGAAGTGCTCAATGACTCTTAGTATCAGGCTATACGCGAAGTTGCATTTTAGCATGGTGTGCATCAGTCATGTGACCAAAATTCTTCATGAATGGGAAATCTTCAGTGTTGACCACTAGCTAACTGTCCCCCTACTGAACATTTGTGTTCATGTCTACCATCGTAACACCACCTGCAGGCTGGATTAACTCTCCTGTGGGCCCGTGGCTATTAGATTTTGTGGGGCCCCTGTATACAAGTCTTTTTCCTAATTTAAAACAAAATGATCACAATTATGGCATCGAGGCTATTAATGCTATACTAAACTTGCATTTTAATTAACATAAAGCCATTCGGTCTTAAAACATATAGAATATGGTTAAGTTAATTCAAAATAGTCTACTTCTTACCTTAGAACAGCTGTTATATTAGTTTATTTCTGGGAGGGAATTTGGATGCAGGAGGGGGCTCCAGACTGGGGCAGAGTGTTGGGATGCAGGAGAGGGGTGCGGGTTCTGGGAGGGAGTTTCGGTGCAGGAGAGAATTCTGACCTGGGGCAGGGGGTTAGGGTGCAGGAGGGGGTGTGAGGTGTCAGCTCCGATCAGGAGGCATTTACCACAGGCAGCTCCTGGCCGGCGGTGCAGCAGGGCTCAGGCAGGCTGTCTGCCTGCCATAACGCCACACCACTCCCGGAAGCAGCCGGCTGCTGACACGTCTTTGCGCACCCCTGAGGGGAGGGGGACAGTGTGTCATCATGCGCTGCCCACAAGTGCCGCCCCCACAGCTCCCACTGGCTGGGAACCGGCCAATGGGAGCTCTGGGGGTGGGGGCAGCATGTGGAGCCTCCTTGCCAGTCGCCGCCTGCCAGGGGCTGCAGAGACATAACAGCAGCTAGCTGCTTCCGTGAGTGGCATGGGACCACTGCATGCAGGCAGCCTGCCTGAGCCCTGCTGCGCCATGGCCCCCTTAGGCCATGGCCCTGGACTGCAGCCCCTAAAGTCCCTGCGTTAATCCGGCCCTGACTACCTGATTTAGCTGTATCTGTACATACTCCATAATTAGAGCAGACTTTTCCCCCCTTTACAAGGGAAACAAAAAAAAAATGGCTACCTCTTACAAAGGAATTAATGTTTTTAGTTAGCTCACAAATAAGTCAAGGCCACATTACAATTTAATTTCTGCACAATGTACAATGCCACTGCCACATTCCTCCTTACTCGACAGCTATATCAGAGCTGTTTCCTGTACCCTATCTCTCTCATCACCCTTGTCAATGATACAGTCACCATCACTAATACAAAAATGATCACATTAGGATACTAAAGCAGGTGCTTAATCTTGATAGGTGATGAACATGCACAGCTCTCAGTGGAACACTCAGCATCAGGCAGCATGGTCGCTTGCTTGGGTTTATGGGTAGGTTGTAATTAAGGCAGCTGTACTTGAACTCTCCCTCCTTGGTATGCGTCATTTCTCTGATCTCTAATTCTGACTGAATTATTATCCAGAGGCTGCTAAGTCAGAGTCTGCTGACAAAAAGCATTTATAATGAAAAACAGAATCATTTGTAATGAGATTTTTGTGCATGGTTTTTCATTTATTTTCATTTGGTAACTGTTAGAATTAATTGTGGTGACTACAAAAAGCTTAAAGCGAGCTTCATTCAGTTTTTAAGAATCATTCATAACTGCAAACAACTTGCAGCTAGGATCATGGGTAAGTGCTGGTAAGATTAATGTTTTGTGTTTACTTTCTTGCTGATGTTTGGCACAAAAGAACATACAACAGCAAAACACAGAAACCAAATTTTACAATGGCAGTAGCATTTCTAGAACAATATTTTAAATTGTTGTCAACAATCCAGTTTAAATCTAGAAAGAAAAAGGTAACTGACAGAACTGCTCAGCCTTAGTGAGCAATTCCTTAACGGTTTTACTTTCCAAGAAGAAAAAGGACATAAAACATATGTCTGTGTTTCCAGCTATAACAATGGTTATCTCCTACACCTGGATATTGTATCAATAAAGATTTGGAATTCCCTGCTCTATATGAGTGTGCTTCTGTGACACAGATTCTGTCTTCCACAATAAGGACATAGGAAAACAGAGGAAGGATTGGTTCAAGTTCCAGTGTTACCACGGAATTTTCATGTGACTTTGGGCAAGTTATTTAAACATTCTGTGCTTCAGTTCCCTCTCTGTAAAAATGGACAATACTTCTCTACCTCACAGGAGTTCTTTGAGGATAAATCCATGAATGTTGTTGCAGTGCTCAGATACTATGGATATTGGGGACATAAAAATAGCTGGAAAGATGGATCTGCTGTACCAGATCAGACCAATGGCCCTTCTAATTCAGTATTCTATCTCCTGTCAGTGGCTTCAGAGGAAGGTATATAACCCAATGGGGGAAGTGCAAATATGGTATGTAGATGCTCTCACCTTCAGGCCATCAGTTTCAATTCTAGTTCAGGTCCATTAGTGGCCAAAATCCTGACCATCTAATTTCTGTTTGACAGACTGTGTAAAAACAATTGGTGGTCTCAGTCCAGTTCAGAATGAACAACATAATTTGTACCGAGTAAAACGTAATTTGGCAATAACTGGTAAATGTATTGACAGAGACTAAGGCTTGATTTGGAGGATAGAGCCTGAAATATATACTAATTCCTGGAGGAGATCTCTTCAGATCAGAGTTGAGGAATATTTGTGAGACAGTGTTAGGAAGCTTATACTTCTGTGTGGCATTTTCAACAAATCAGGCTCCTTGAAGGTGTCTCAAGTTGGGCACCAAAAATCACTAATCATTTCTGAAAATCTTAATCATGGACTTTTAAGATGATAGTGCCTCTTTAAGCTCTACTGTTATTATTTCTTATTTGCATTACAATAGTGCCTGGAGGCCCTAACCAAAATTGGGACCCCATTGGGCTAGGTGCTGCACTTACACGTGGTGAGAGACAGTCTGTGCCCTGAAGAGCTTACAATCTAAAGAGATAAGATAGAAGAAAGGTGAGACAGGAAAGAGAAGCACAAAGAGGCAAAGTGACTTGCCCAAGATCACATAGCAGACCAGGAAATAGAACCCAGCTCTCCTGAGTGACAGTCCAGTACCCTACCAGTGCTACTGTAACCCAGATCAACTAACATAGGCCAAATCAACCTGAAACTGAAAAAAAAATGGATCAAATCCTGGTCCATTGAAGTCAATGGCAAAACTCCCACTGACTTCAATAGGATTAGAATGTTGTGCTTGAAGTGTTTACCTGAAGCTTAACCAACAGGGCTGTCGATGTTTGTGATATGAATGTGAATGTCACCATGTGGGGCAGTTTTTTCATGATCTCTATGACAAGCACAGTTAGATAATCCAAGCGTTAAAACAGCGGGGATTGCTCTGCAGTAGAGCTTTCACCTTTGCTACTACTGGTGGAGCTGCTATGTCCTACTGCAACAATGGAAGATTTTAAGAAAAATGCTTTTGTAGGCCTGACCTTTGAGAAGTTGCAGATCCTACCACAATCTCCTCTCTCTGATCTCTCTGCTTTTATCTTAGTCACAGGCAGTTCATATGTAAGGATGCTTGGATGACAGAGAGTCCTGTGGCACCTTTAAGACTAACAGATGTATTGGAGCTTAAGCTTTCATGGGTGAATACATCTGTTAGTCTTAAAGGTGCCACAGGACTCTCTGTTGCTTTTTACAGATCCAGACTAACACGGCTGCCCCTCTGATACTTGGATGACAGAGTCACACTGGTGATGGGCTAAAGCAGAATGCCTAATACTAAAAGAAGAAACTAGATTAGTAGGTACCTCGTAATCTGTACACATTTAATGAGTAAAACCAGATCTTTCTAACTGAGGTTAGGTCAAATAGGCCAAACTGGAAAAGTCAATGATTTCTCCCCTCTCACTGTAACTATTTCATTCTTGAAGCAAAGCAGAGACATCTGATAGGGACTTATCAGACTTTCACTTTTTTCTTTTCAATTATCCAGACCTGACCAGTCTCATTTAATTGTGGATTCATTTTAAGGCAGCTTTAAAGACTTCACTCGCAAATCAAATTTGTGTCTGTGAGAGATTTTGCATACATTTGCAAACTAGAAGTGCACTCTACAGTTGTGTGAGTGTGATTTTTTTTTCAGTGTGTTTTTTCGCAGTGTAATTATGCAAAGCAATACCGTGTATGTGTTGTGGGATGATTTGGCCTGAGATGTATGTGTGATTTTTCAGGGAAATTGGGATGATATTGTAGGGCTTTGTGTGTGTGTGACTATGAAGAGGTGAGGTATGTATGATGGTGCAAGGTGGTTGGGGGACATTTTACATGAGGTGTGACTGTGCAGAGGGGCCTGTGGGTGTGACTGTGTTGTGTGTATAATTGTACAGGGAGCTGGCTGTGGTTGTGCAGGGGGTTGGGTGTGGGTGTGTGATTGTACAGGGGGGCAGAGTGCTTCTGGGTGTGGATTTGTGATTGTCTCACATCTCATTTTCAATAATCCCTACCCCTACCCCTTCCCATTTCCTAGAGCAGCTCTGAACCCCAAGCCCAGTGCCATGACTGAGCAGCCCACTTGTTGGTCTACATGGACCCTGCCTGGCACTATCCTCCAATGAGGGCTATCCCAGTCCCTTTCACCGCAGGACCAAGAATATCGTGAGCCGGGCTGTTATAAGCCAGCACAATTTGCTGCTGGTAGCAGTTACTGACATCTAGGAATTCTCTTTTGCTGCTTAGTCATAACTTGGTCATAGACTTCAAGGTCAGAAGGGACCATCATGATCATCTTGTCTGATCTCCTGCATGTCATAGGCCACAGAACCTCTCCCACCCACTCATATAATACATCCATAACCTCTGGCTGAGTTAATGAAGTCTTCAAATCACAATTTAAAGATTTCAAGTTACAGAGAATCCATCATTTACTCTAGGTCAAACCAGCAAGTGACCCGTGCCCCTGCTGCAGAGGAAGGTAAAAAAAATCCCAGGATCTTTGTCAATCTGACTTGGGGGAAAATTCCTTCCAGATCCCAGATATGGTGATCATTTAGCCCTTGAGCATGTTGGCAAGACCCACCAGCCAGACACCTGGGAAAGAATTCTGTGTAGTCCTCCCCATCTAGTGTCCCATCTCCAGCCGCTGGAGATATTTGCTAATAGTAGTTGTGGATGGTCCGTATGTCATTGTAGGCAATCTCATCATACCATTCCCTCCATATCAAGCTCAGCCTTAAAACAAGTTAGGTGTTTTGCCCCTACTACTCCGCTTGGAAGGCTGTTCCAGAACTTCATTCCTCTGATGGTTAGAAACCTTTGCCTAATTTCAAGCCTAAACCTATTAATGGCCAGTTTATAGCCAGTTGATCTTGGGCCAACATTGGCCCTTAACTTAAATAACTCCTCTTCCTTCCTGGTATTTATCCCTCTGATGTATTGATAGAGAGCAATATGTCCCCATATCCATCATTTTGTTAAGCTAAACAAGCCAAGCTTCCTTAAGTCTCCTCTGGTAAGGTAGTTTTTCTATTCCTCTGATCATCCCAGTTGTCTTTCTTTGCCCCTGTTCTAGTTTGAAGTCAACTTTCTTAAACATGGGAGGCCAGAACTGAACACAGATTCCAGATGAGGTCTCACCAATGTCTTGTATAATGGAAATAACACTTCCTATCTTCAATCCTAGTATGCATCAAGCGAGGCATCTGGAAATACCTCATTTGATGCATCCTAGGATTGTGTTAGGCTTTTTCAAAGCCACATCACATGGTGGCTCATAGTCATCCTGTGACTGACCAAGACACCCAGGTCTTTCTATTCCTCTGTTGCTTAGAACTAATACACCAGCAGCAAATAGCAAAGATTTTGTTTAGTCCCTAAGTGCATGACCTTGCACTTTGCACTATTACATTTCATCCTATTTCTATTACTCCAGTTTTTCAGGTCATCCAAAACATCTTCCATGATATTCTGGCCCTCCTCCATATTGGCAATATCTCCCAACTTTGTGTCATCTGCAAATTTTATTAGCACAATCCCACCTTTTTGTGCCAAGGTCATTAATGAAAATGTTAAATAAGACTGGTCCCAAGACTGATCCTTGACGAACTTCACTAGTAACTTCCTTCCAGCCTGACACCTTTCAGCATGACCTATTGTATTCTTCCCTTTAACCAGTTCCGTACCCACCTTTCAATTCTCATATTAATTCCCATCTTCTCCAATGTAACTAATAATTTCCCATGTGGAACTGAATCAAAACTTTACTAAAATCCAGGTAGATTAGATCTACTACATTTCCTTTGTCTAAAAAATCAGTTATTGTCTCAAAGAAAAAGATCAGGTTGGTCTGGCATGATTTACCTTTTGTAAAAACATGTTGTATTTTATCCCAATTGCTGTTACCGCTATGTCATTAATTACTCCTGCTTTCTAAATTTGTTCTAAGACCTTGCATACAACTGAGGTCAAACCAATGGGCCTGTAGTTTCCTAGATCACTTTTTTTCCTCTTTCTTAAAAATGGATACTATATTTACAGTTCTCGAGTCATCGGGTATGACCCCGAAGTTTACAGATTCATTAAAAATCATGGCTATTGTGCCTGCAATTTCATGTGCCATTTCCTTTAATATTCTTGGACAGAGATATCTGTCCCTTATCTGATATTATCTGGACCCTTCAATTTGGTCCCATTAAGCTGTTTGAGCTTGGCTTCCATCTTGGCTGTGGTAATTTCTATTTCCATATCATTGTTCCCAAACCGTGCCACTGCCCCCAAGTTCCTCATTACCCTTATTAATAACTGAGGCAAAGTATTAATTTAGGTGTTGGATCAGAGCTAGGTTATCTTTACTCTCCACTCTATCCTAAGTGCTCACTGTCTTTACCTTTCCACATCCTCTGGGCCAGGGGGCAGCTATTTGTGGTGGATGTGGGAACTACCATCACTATTGGCTACCATTGTGAAAACTCTATTTGGACACAAATAATAGTTCTTTTGTAATTTGGAAAAAGAATTCTACCGTGTTAAACCTCAGGGCTATGTATGTAAAATCCATCACAAAGGTGTTATTTTTTTATTCGTCTCTTTCTAGTATAGATTAGGCCATACAGTTTCTATACGAAACAAACATTTAAAACACAGAAAATAGCGTAAAGCATTGTAAAGAGTATTTGGAAAACTTATTAAACACAAGCTAGTAGGCAGAAAATCTACCACTGTTCCTTATACAGATTTCCCCCATGGTCACTGTTATACATACTAAACAAGTTTTCAGTACAAAATTTGCACTTCTGCACTTTGGCACACATGTGAATGCATCGTGCTCTGATCTTATTTCAGAGACATTTTCTCTGGCCTTTCCCTCACTGTTACCACTACAGTGCCTTGTTCTCACTGCGTTTTTAGCTTATAATAGGCAATAGCTCATGCACCTGAGTTATCCTGAGGTAAAAGAACAACAACTTCCCACCAACCTTTTTTAGCAGTAAGCAAAATGCCCAAAGGCTAGATTCACAAAGGCACGTAGGCATTGCGCTGTTGAGCGTTGCAACACCTAACTTTTAGGTGTCTAGAAAGATCAGCAACAACACTTGCAATTCACAAATCCTGAGTTAGGCATCTAGGATCCCTATACAGTGAATGGAGAGAGCTAGATACCTAAGCTTAGATTCACAAAAGCCAGCATTCTAGTGGGAGCCACTTAAGCGAGACAATGGGAGATGCTGATGAGAGGGTGTGTCCAAAGCCCACCCCTCCGACAATTAGGTGCAGAGTTCTCAAGTCACCACCAGGCTTGAGAACCTGAGCTCCAGCCTAATCTGCAACCTCAAAACAATGTCTACACAGCTATTTTTGGTGCGCTAGAGCAAGCCCTGCTACCACCAATCTGTGGACCCAGGCTCAGAGGTTTGCTTCCAGTTGTAGTATAGACATACCTTATAATGTGCTATAATATGTAGTGGATGCACCTGGCTTCTCCAGATCTTGATAAGGATGTCAGCATCCTCCTTCTTTTCAAAACACTTTTCAGTGTTGTTACCAAACCATCCCTCAGAGCAGATGTGCTTGCTCTTGCATTGATCAGCCACTGATGTCACATGGCTGCCTTAAAGTTGTATTTATAACATTTCCCCCATTGAGGACTGATTGGCTCAGCTATCAGGTGAATAAACATGGAGTGGTCTGCCAGGCAATGAAAACATCCCATGCTGCTTCTGAGTGAAATATATAGAATATGTCTAATAGCTGCCACACCCTATTTCTGGGTCAGGTGATCCTACACCAGTGGCTCTCAAACTTTTTTACTGGTGACCCCTTTCACATAGCAAGCCTCTGAGTGTGACCCCCCCATATAAATATTTAACACCATTATAAATGCTGGAGGCAAAGCAGGTTTGGGGTGGAGGTTGACAGCGCATGGCCCCCCATGTAATAATCTTGCAACCCCCTGAGGGGTCCTGACCCCAAGTTTGAGAACCCCTGTCCTATACCCTAATTCTGGATGTTTCTGGGCCAGGTGATCAGCCCTGTACTCAGCACGTATGCTGAGACACAACATCACAATGTTCTAAGAGACCCAAAAACGTTTCTGCTGCAGCCTACAGGACTGTGTCCTCACTTTGTGAATATCGCAATGATGAACTCATTAATATTACCATCAAAATGTAAGAAAAGTATAAGAGACAATGTGGTGTTGGCAAATCAAATTTTCCTGGAGGCACATAATTAGTAAAAGATAAGGTTTACATCATGTATGGTGAGCATACAGGTAGAGGCTAAGATCAAAGAGGACACTTTATAGTTTACATCACCAAAAATGTGGATCAATTGGTTAATTCGAATAGAAAAAAGTGCCACCAATTCTATACATTACTTATAGTGGGGATCACTGTACAGGTAGGCCAACATCCTCTATAAACATATCAGGATATACCACAACACTGTTAGACCTTCATTCTCCTGATCATGAAAGATGTCCTGACCAGCACAGGGCAGAGAGAAGCAGTGAGATCACCTTAAATTTGAACCTTAAACCATGTGTTGAAAGTTTATCAGGCCAAAACTAACACCTGTGAAATACTATAACGGTGTTCCTTCAGAGGGTAACTCTCAGGAAAGTTAAGATGAGTGTGCCACTGCTTCCCTCCTTCTCTTTGGACTTAGAGAACAATCAAACGTGGGCTACACCTGGACTATACAAATTTTTTTAAATGTTCAAGATAGGTCGAGGGCCTGATGATTAATAGTGTTTTGGGGAAGAACTGCTGCTATCTTTTATGGTTACCCTGACTGCTGTTGTCTAAATTAAAGACATTTAACTTCTGAATGATAGCGTCCACACAGGGGATAAGGCATTGTAACTTATGGTTATTAACTTCAGGCCTTCAGGGTAACCATGTAGACAAGCCCTTAGTAAGTAATGGGGAAAGGAATAAAGGAAATTGAGGGGGGAAAGCCTTTATTAATTCCTTTAGTTTACAAATGTTTTAACAGTTTTCCAGGAGAACCACTCCAGTGGGGAACTGCAGACATTCAGATGCAAAACCTCTGATGGCAAAAGAGCAGTTATCGACATAAGCAGAACTGTCAAGCCACAAATAATAATGGTGCATTAAACATCTCTGAGTCAGCATTACAGTGTGTGTGCTCACTGTTAAGAAAATGTGTATTTTTTTTTTTACTGCTGTGTAGCTAATACGTGCATTAGCTATCCCTCTATAAAACCATCGCGGAAACAAGGCACTTAAGTTTTGCCATTATGCACCCACCCAGACCAATGCAAAGGAGTGACAGAATAATTCATGTTTAAAAATCGTTGATTTTTGATAGTACAAAACTGTGAATTTTTCAGAATGAGAATATATCCTAACAAAATATGTAGCATACATAAAAAGCTATACAAGTAAGATATGCAATTAGAAATATAAACAATTTGGTAGAATAACAGCATCTGTGTATGCAACAATTGAAGTAATAGAAAAGTAAGTATGTGCTCCAGTGTTTCAGTGGCAGATTAATGCACGGGTGTGACGGGTTCCCCCCAGGTGCCACCTGAAACTGGGGTACCACTGAGCCCGCTTCACCCACCAGCCTGGGCTCCCTTTCACACTGTGGTGCTGATAAGTTGCCAAGCTCTCCAAGCTTGCTCTTTCACCAGCATGCACACAGAGAGGGACACACCCAGCTGCAGCTTTACACACAGATGCTGAGACCAGCTCTGCATGGGAAGGCTCAGCTAAGGCACCTCCCAGTTGCTAAGGCACGCACCCCCCTCTGGAGTGTAAACCCAAATTTATACCATCTTGCACTGCACAGGGGACTGTACAGCGTAAGCTCATAAAATTCAACCCCTCCCTCAGTGTGGAATGAGATATGCAACAGCTTTCCACCCCAAGTTATAATTTCCACACACTGGTTTTAGACAAAACAAAAATAAGTTTATTAACTACAAAAGATAGATTTTAAGTGATTATAAGTGATAGCAAACAGATCAAAGCAGATTACCTTTGTAAATAAACAAAACCGCAAACTGAGTTTAACACACTAGATAGGTGGGATATGAATTAGCAAATTCTCACCCTGAGTGATAAACAGGCTGGCAGATTCTTAAGGCATAAATTGCCTTGGCTTTAACAGGTTTTCATACACAGGATAAAAATCCCTCTAGCCTGGGACCATCACTTACCATAGTTCAGTCCTTGCCCCTCAGATGTTTCCAGGTGTGTTGTTGTAGGGAGAGTGAGGTACCATCATGATGTCATTTTCCCCTTTTATATCTTCTTCCCACTTAGCGGAAAGTTCTTTTGCTGTGACCTGGGTCAAACAGTTCCCATTGTGTAGTGCTATCTCTGAGAGGTTTGTACTATACACAGTTCTTGGGGCAATCCTTGTTGCTTGTGTGCATTTCCTCAATAAGCCATTAACATTGTTTGGCCTTTTTACTGTTCTACTTGAAAGGCTGCTTGTGGGTGTTTTCAACCTCACATGTTTCAGTAACACATACATAGCCAAACTTCATAACTTCACATACAATCCAACAAGATATTACTGTCTTCTAGCAGGTCAAGACTTTTAGAATGATACCATACAAGGCATACTTTGTACAAAACATATCCTAATTACATGACAATGGTGTATATTGGGGTGCCAGGGTGTCACAACTTTTGGGGGCCCTCGCAGGAGTGCCAGAACCTGTGTAGAAATGAGGGAGCCACCGGTGCCGGAACTGTGGCACCACCTCCTGCCCCTCCTCTTCCCCCCAAGGCCCCACCCTCTGGCCAGGCCACAAGCTGGGCCATAGCAAGAGCCACGCGGGAAACCTGGGCCACCGTGGGGAGCCCTGGACCCTCCACCTGCCCTGGGCGGGGGTCCAGGGTACTTGAGAGCAGCCCCTGGCCTATATCCCTTCCCTCTGAGGCATGCCACCCAGGGCAGGTGGAGATATAGGGAGCCAAAATGTTCTTTGTGAGCAGGGCCCAATAAATCCTAATCTGCCTCTGCAGTGTTTGCAGGATGGGTGATTACTTACAGAAATAAGGATTTTTTAAAACAATTTCAATTAAAAGGAGGGTGATAAATCACATATTTCTGGAAGTCCAAAGCAGTATTGAATGTTATATGTATGTACAACCATTTTAGGTATATAGATTCTTTGGGAGAGGTAACAGCAAAAGTATGATGTTAGTGCACCCTAAAGACTCAGAAACAAAACAAAAAACTAACCAAACTATTTTTTTTAAATTTCATTATTTTGGGGTCAATTTTAGAATTCTTGTGGTTCAATCTGCCTTTACTTCGTTTAGTAAAAATTACGTAGAAATTTGGCTTTGAGAAGGGTTTCATACAAGATGGTACAGTGCCCTTATGGCCACATTTCTAAAGGCATTTAGGTCACTGGTGGGATTTTTAAAAGTATCTAGATGCTTTCAACCTTTAAAAATCTGGCCTTTAGTTAATATCTGGGAATGAAGTTCTACACACAATGGTGACATGTGAAAAATCACTAGGGTGATGGATATGGAGGCAAAATAACAGTTGACACAGGCAATCCTCATTGGCAGATCAAAGGAAGCTAAAGTTTTGACACTAACCCAGGAAATCAGTCAGCCTTGAAGTCATATGATCTCAAAGAATAAATTTGTTATAAAAAAAATAAAAATAAAAATTGTAGATGACAAAACTGCAGTAAAAACACAGGAAGAGTTATTCTAGAAATATTGTCAGATGTGATTGCTGAAGCTACTAGCAACTATTAATATGTTCAAGGATTATCTAGTATTAAAATTTAAGTTAAATAGCACAATGTCATCCATCTGCACAGTATTAATGAAGGTAAGTGATGAAGTGCTAAGAATAAGAAGAGTAATAAAAAATAACATTTTAAAAATTAAATAATTTAAAGGCATGAAACTACATTTACAGTGGACTATAAGAAAAAGACAGTCCAATGCAGGCAGTCAGAACAGCAGCTGAGACGAGTTACTCTGAGGCTTTATGCAGGCATATTATCTAATAACCAATCCTTTTAATCCTACAAATATGTATGGCCATCAGAGTTTTCAGGGGTGTGCGTGTATGTAAAATATTTCACTGGACCCAGTCTCTTTCAGCAGCTCAATCCATGCTTGCAGATCGAGAAGCCCGGTCTTGTCCAGGCACTGGGCTGCGCTGAGACTGTAAGCACTCAGCCCTGGGAAGCGGGTACTGCCCTGCCCAGGTGGGGAAAACAGCCCCTCTGCCACCCACCCCCTATTTCTGCTGAGGTTCCCCCAGCTGCCCCTGTCTGTCTGCGCCTCACCCCAGCTCCAGTCCTACCCCACCCCTTCCCCTGCCTCCAGCTGTTGTTTGCCGCTCCTGCGCACCCATGTTCCCCCATCCCGCCGCCCGTTAACCTAACCGCGGGGAGCCCGGGCAAAGCCCAAGGCAGGGCAGAGGCTTCAGCAGACATCATTACGCGTGCGCAGCCCACAGGCGCATGCTCAGAGAGTGATCGCGCAGGGGCGCAGAGGTGGACGTTACGCCGGCAAGATGGCGAAGGTCTCGGACTTGTACGATGTGACCTGGGAAGGTAACTGCTCCCGGGCGTAGGGGGTGACCTGCCTCCCTCCCTCGGGTCACTAGCACGGGCTGCCCGGCGGGGAGTCTCGTCTGAGCTCCCCGCAAGCGCCCAGCGCCGCCGGCCTTCCCAGCTAGCAGTGGGCCCGGGAGCCCCGCGGGGCGGGCGATGGGGAGCCTCAGCCCTTCCCCGCCTCGTACCCCTGAGCGAGCCGGGTGTTCCTGCCTCGCCGTAGCGCTGGCTCTGGGGTGGAGCAGCTGCCGCCCCCAGGCGGGGGTTCTGAATGGACAGCGGGAATGCCGAGCTGTGGGGCAGGGAAGGGTCTGGTACCTGCCTGGGGGGATCCTGTGCTAAAAAAGCAAAAATTCTGCACATATTTTAAAATTCTGCAATTTTTATTTGTCAATAAATAAACGTGGTGGCTCCAGCATGACAGTGGGGAGCACAGGCCACTGGCTGCATGGACGTGGGCGATCACCCTGCAGCCCCCCAAGCGCCTCCTTCCTGGGACAGGGACTCTGGGGGTGAGGCTGCACCTGACTGTGACACAGCACAGGTTTTGGGCCTGCCCCAGAAGCATCCTGGGGGCCAGGTGCACCAGGTGTGGGGCAAGCAGGCTCAGCTTAGCAGGATCCAAGTGTGGAGGGGCTTAGTGCGGGGGTGGGTCCGGGTGGGATGAGAGGGTTCTGTGTGGGCCAATCTGGGTGTGTGGGGGATCTGAATGCACAGGTGCTCATTCAGGACTTCTCCGTGCAGGGGCAATGGGACTCTGCGGGGGTGAGGTGTCCAGGTGAAGGTGCTTGGGGCTGAGCAGAGGGGATTTGGGTGTGGGAAAATGGGGCTCTGCAAGGGGGATGGGATCTGGGTGCAGCTGGTTGTGGCTTAGTGGGATGGGGTCCCAGGTGTGGTGTGGGGGGCTTGGGGAGGTCCAGGTGTGTGGTGGATGGGCTCATTGGAGTGAGGATTTGATGGGCCTGCTTAACAGTGGATCTCCAGCTGCTTCTGCTGAGGGGATACCATATGCAAAGTTCCTGCTCCCCCCCCCCATTGCGCTTTCCTCCCCACTGCTGCCTGTCCTATCCCTTTCCCCTTCCTCTCTCTGCCCCATTTCCCCTCTCCCTGCCCCATCCCCCTTCCTGGCCCTCTTCTCAGTATTTATGCTACCTTGCTTGCTAGCATTTCCCAAATGAGGATTGGGCAGGGAAAACTTTGTTCTCTCTCCCTGACTGTAACATCACATGTGTGGAACAGGACTCCTGTTCCAAACCTTCTGGCACGTGCTCTGTTACAAAATTTCTGTTAATACATTTAGCTCACATTGTTGTTAAACCAGCAGGGTATCTGGACCTGTTGGCAGACAGCCCACTAGCAACTGTCCTTTCATTGTTGAGAGAAAAAAGCCTTGATGAGAAACTACATTCTTACACTTTAAATTGTCCAATAACTCAGGGCAGGTCTATACTAGAAACTTTTCCAGTAGAGGGGTGTAACTTTTTTAAAATGACATTTTTATACTTGCAAAAAGCCCTGGTTTAGGCACAGTTACACCAGTTGTTATAGTTTATTTCATTTGGGGAATTGGTATAACCTATACCAGCAAAAGAACTCTTGTATAAGCTTGTGTCTATACTGGCAAACCCTTTTTAGTGTAGACATGGCCTCAAAAATGGCTGAACAGATTTAACTCAGATTTTCAAATAAAAGAAAATAGATGGAAAATTTCAAGCCCCGAAGAAAACTTTACAGAAAGCTATAGGCAACTGACACCCGTGAATGTTATCAAGAATGACAGATAATTCCCTACAGTGTCTGTGCGAATTATGTGTTGGTTTTTCAAAAGCTCCTAAGTGACTTATGAGTACAAGCTGCAATGGGACTGGTGCTTTGAAGTCCCGTAGTTGCTTCTGAAAGTTTCATCCTTACACTTTCTAGGTGCATTTCATATTATAGAAAATTATTTTACTTTGGGGCTTTTGTCTAAAGTCCTCAAAGTACTTGGCAACAAACAACTAATTTAATCTTGCATCCACAAATGCCAGCTCATTTAGCATCAGGGTGGATTTCATTTAAATCACTAGTCAGATTTAAATCACTAGTCAGGAAGACTCGATTTAATCATGGATTTCTACATAAAAGTGTATTCTTCACAACTCAGAGATAGATGTAGGTTTCATTTTTAGAAGGTACACACTATACATTTTTAAAGTGATTTATTTTGAAAATTTTGGCTAGGAGGTGCATCAAATGAGCACTGCAACTGTATGTTATTAGCTTCGGACTCTCTTCTAAAGATTTCTTCCCATATTGGATACATTTGCAGCATTGTCTGTGACCAAACTGCGTACTAGATATTTGAATTTTTTTTCCACAGTTTGTTATAGCTTTTACTGCTACTTCTTGTAAGTATTCTGCTGTGTGTGCATTTCCTGATGTATCAATTGTTTCTTTAAAGACGACATTCCCTTCTTCTGTTGTCACACAAGCACGTACAATAGGATCATTGTGGACATTGCTCCACCCATCAAGACTCAGGTTAACAATTTTTACCCTCTAGACCTTTTGCACACTGCTCAGTTTCTCATTTGTACACTTTATCCAGCAATTTGCCTGCAACATTTGTTCTTTTGGGTGGACTGTATCCTGGTCTGAATGATTGAACCATGTTAATGAAGTGTGGGTTCTCAATCATATGGAAAGGAGAGTTTGTTGCATAAACAAACCAGGCAATATTGTCATCAACATTACCTCTTTTTGTAATCTGCTGGTTCTTATCACAAACTTATCTATGGTTGTTTCCGGATGATGGAGATTTTTTATTTCTTTTTGCTACAGGTGATATACTGTGGCTATGTGACATATATGATGTGACTGAAATGCTATCAGTGGCAGATAACTCTGAAACTATAGAAAATGATGGTGATCTTGAAGGTGGATAGTCTTCAGAATTTTGTATGTTGAGGATGGATTCTCCTAAACAAAATAAGTCAATGCAGTTATTTAATGATTATTACCATACAGCTCATTTAGTATTACTCATTGCATTCACTGACCCTCAGTACTACTTTAAAGATGAAATTGTAAAAGGAAGATCTGCCTATTTCAGCTATTTATTTTTTATCACAACTGCATCTAAAATGATAGTACCATAGAGTAACAACTGTTACTGTGCACTCCGGTGGATCAAAGCAAGTTCGATATAACGTGGTTTCACCTATAACACCGTAAGATTTTTTGGCTCCCGAGGACAGTGTTGTATCGGGGTAGAGGTGTATATGTTTTGCTCAAACATGAGAATTCAAGAATAGTCCAGAAGGAAAACAGGCAGTCCTTAAGAAAGAAGTATGAAATAAAAAGGTTTACCAACCTGAAGATCCTGCATGTTCAGACATGTTCCTTTCATCATCTTCAACGCAGCTTCCTCCTGAAAAGGAACACTTCTCATGATGTTGTTTCATTCAGGCAACCAGGCATTGCATTTCTTTGTTACACTGTTTGCATTTTGCACGCATGCCTGTCTTACCCATGGGTAGAGGAACTTCATTAAAATATTCCCAAACTGGGTCTCTTTTACTGCCTGATGCAATTATGGTTTTCCCTTTTATTCATAGATTCATAGATTATAGGACTGGAAGGGACCTCGAGAGGTCATCGAGTCCAGTCCCCTGCCCGCATGGCAGGACCAAATACTGCCTAGACCATCCCTAATAGACTTTTATCTAACCTACTCTTAAATATCTCCAGAGACGGAGATTCCACAACCCCCCTAGGCAATTTGTTCCAGTGTTTAACCACCCTGACAGTTAGGAACTTTTTCCTAATGTCCAACCTAGACCTCCCTTGCTGCAGTTTAAACCCATTGTTTCTGGTTCTATCCTTAGAGGCTAAGGTGAACAAGTTCTCTCCCTCCTCCTCATGACACCCTTTTATATACCTGAAAACTGCTATCATGTCCCCTCTCAGTCTTCTCTTTTCCAAACTAACTTTTAGTGAGAGAAGGGTATGGTAGGACTCAAATCAAATCAATGAAGCCTACATTCAGATAGACCTCAAGACTTATGGAATATGCTGCTCAAATAGTTTCACTTTTGTTTCTACCGCCTGTCCCTCTTTTCTCACATTTATCTCCAGACTTCTTCTCCTTGTCCAGATCTATTCCACCCCCAACAATCTTCTATTCATTTAACTTTTTGAAACTTTGCACTTTTAGAGAGAGGTAAGGGGTTGACTCTGTGTACACAAATTTGCAGAGGGACAATAGGGTGAGGTTTGTTATTTCTCACCTTTATATATTATTTATTTATTTGAAAACATTTTTGCTGAGCATGTTATCTCTGGAGACACAAATCCACAGTTTGAGAACTGCAAAACAAAGCATATCTGATAGTTCTCAGTCTAGAAGATACCGAGTCCCATTGGGTAGATAAAAAGATTAACCTAAATAATCTATACAGAAGCCCCTGGAACCCCATAAGATTGGGTCCCTAGTCCATGAACTATTGGAACTCATTTACAAAACTTTTCTTAAACATTACATGAATATATTGTCCCAGACTATAGAATTAGAATTTATAATCCCTATTCCATGATTAGATATCTTTGAGCTATAATGTATCTTAATTAAAAATATCTTTAGATAGGTTTGTTCCTCCAAAAGCATTTTATCAAAAAAATCCGATTTAAATAAAAAAAATCTGATTTTTTTTCTAAATCATTGATTTTTATCCACCCTGTATAGCATTATGACCTGTTGGGTCCATAATTGAGTTAAATTATTATTAACGTATGTTGTTTTGGCTCTATAGATGAGGCCTAAAACTAGATAATATATAATAGAGAGCAATCATGTATCGCCAGACAGTGACTACATGACTGGTAATTTTTTTTTTTAAACCTCTGAAGAAAGAGTTGAACTTCTTGATGTAAGCAATTTTAAAAGGAGACTTAAGGGAGGTATTCCCTGCACATAGATGGTGGTTCTCTTTGTTTAAATTTGAGGCTGGGAGGGATATTGGAAAAGGAAATAGTCTGGCGATAACCTACACATTTGAAAATGGTGCCTGCTTTTATTTCATCTCTGCTGCTTCCTTTTCACTGACTCACAAGCAGAACTACTTTGACTGAATCTTAAAGGAACACTGTCAACCTGAAATCACATTTCCATCAGAAAACATTGCTTCTACAATTGTTACAAATAATACAAGATCACTGTAACTGAAAGATTAGAGGAGGGGGAAGTGGGCTTTTTTACCAAATTGTTTATTTCATGCCTTTGACAGTCCTTTGTCAGTTTTGCTATTTTATCGATAGTCATTTGTGCTTTCTGTCATTTGCACTAAGATAATGTCATTATGCGCATTTACTGCTTGGGAGGGAAAGCTCATCTGTGTGCTTTTATGGGGATCCTGCAAGAAGGTTATTGCAACAGTAGCTGCAGCAAAGCTGAAACAGAACAGGAGATAGACAGACACTTGCACACACAGAAAGGGAACTGGAGGGATGCACTGATAGTTTTACTCTTGGACCTGTCCAAAAGACCCTTCTCAACATCATTAGGTAAGCAGAAGTCGCTAATAAAATTTAAAAAAACCCACACTATTTAGAAGGTTGGAGCTTTATCAGAAAACTGAATTATTTGAAATTAATCAGTTTTTCAAAAGAAGCAAGTTGCTAGTGTCCCTTTAAGTGAACACAGTGTATTCATGAACGTGAATACAGGAAAAGGGATTCCTTAAAACAGAAGACAACTGAAACAATCTTGCATGTATCCTGGAAGGGGTTTATAACTATCCAATGTGAGAAACAGTGCTGATGGACACTTAAAAAAAAATAATAATCCCCAAATCCACAGGGATCTTTTATCAGTGATGATGGGCCTCAGTTTTTAAATAGGGTTAAATACTTGCCTACCTCATGAATATGTTCTGAGGATTAATTAGTAGGCTCTTCATAGTTTGGGTCTGGACTTTTGCAGAAACAGCTTCTCTGTACTTTAACATGATATCTGAGGTCAAGCAGGAGTAGGATACTCAAGCTGATAGTACCTAGATTTGTTTACCAAGGTGAGGTATTCTCAACAGAGTTGTCTCAACTCTGGGATTTGCTTTCACAGTTTGTTCCACAGAGCCATAATAATTGACCTTCATAGCCTGGTGGTATTTACTAGGTGTTAATGAGCATGAAATTTGAGGGGAAATAGTTGGGGAGTTTTGTCATTAATTGATTTTTTTAAGTTGATATATTCTGGTCTTCCCTGCAAGTCAGGCTGACAACCTGCAGCAGTGAGTGTTGGCTGCTCTGGCTGGCAGCTGGAGGGGAGCCCTGGACAAGAACAGAACACACATGTAGAGGAGCTGATGTGGAAGGGGTGAGGTTGTTGGGTTTCTCTCCCTCTCTGTCTTTAGGAAGGATGTAAATAAAATATTAAATCTTGTTTCATGCCCAGACTTCAAACTAAAGGTGGTTAAAAACTAAGCAAATTCCTGTAGTCTGCTGTAAAAAGGCTTTATCCAGACCTCTTCTCCTCCTCCATTAGTCAAGCTCCATGCTCCAATGAGGCGCTGAGGCTGATGTAATGATACCAGCAGAGTGCATGCTGGAGGACATTGTGAAGAGAGTCCGAGGAAGTTGTAGAAAATTTGGGTAAAGTGATTCTATACTAAATGCTGTATCCTTGTTGCTGCTGTCAGTAGTGCCCACTGTGCTAGGTGCTTTCTATACACTTAAAAAAGGGAGACTCTGCTTCAAGGACCTTACCGTTCAATGACAAACAAACAGTTGGAGATCAGGGAAAAGAGAATAATAATAGGCAATTGATATACAGCAGTGTTCCCAAACTTGTTCTGCCGCTTGTGCAGGGAAAACCCCTGGCGGGCCGGGCCGGTTTGTGTACTTGCCGCGTCCGCAGGTTTGGCCAATTGCAGCTCCCAGTGGCTGCGGTTCGCTGCTCCAGGCCAATGGGAGCTGCTGGAAGTGGCGCGGGCCGAGGGACATACTGGCCACTGCTTCTAGCAGCTCCCATTGGCCTGGAGCAGCGAACCGCGACCACTGGGAGCCGCGATCGGCTGAACCGGCGGACGCGGCAGGTACACAAACTGGCCTGGCCCGCCCCGCCAGGGGCTTTCCCTGAACAAGCGGTGGAACAAGTTTGGGAACCACTGATATACAGTTCAGTTCAATGTGATTCACTGTAGGCAGCATGGCGGAAGTGGGTGTTTAAGAGTGACCTCCATGGGGGGCAGGGTAGGGGCATTTTGATGAGCTCACATTTAATCGTGCATAGGAGGCTGCATGAAACAAGGCATGGAAGTGACAGTTTAATTCCTATTCCTGTTATCCTCTTCCTTCCTTTTACTTACTTTTGTTTGTTACATTCACTTGTTGGGTCTTGTGTTTTTTTTTTTTTTTTAAATTGTATTCTGTAAGTTCTTGGGTCAGGCAACAACTCGTACTTTGAGTGTTCAGTGCCTCAAAGGATCTCCAATCCTTGTTGGGGCCTCTGGACACTACAGTTATATAAATAATGCTATTTAGGGCATTCAGTTCTATAGTTAATTTAGGTGGTTTTTTTAGTTCTCTTTGTGTACCATCTTTTGAAGCAAATCAATAGCAGCATTCCTATGTTAATGTCAGTGTGGAGTGTGACACATTAATGAATTTGAATTGGAGAAAATTGAGTACAAAATAGAAAAAATTGGATATTCTAAATTGAAGGCATTACAAGCACTGCCTAGTAGGTGGATCATTGCTGATGTCTAGAATAGTGCTCTCCAAAGGCAATACTCCTTTATTAATAAATTTCTCGGTGTGCCCATAAACTGTACAGTTATTTTTATTGCTTTTGTCAATAATCAGTGCTTATCAAGGATATCACTTTATTGCATTTTACTTGAATTCTTCTAAATTTTTCATGCAAACTAAGTATAGGTTAGATACATCCCTGGTGTGACTCCATTGATTTAGTTAAAGTTACTGCAGGGATGAGTTTGACGCATGAAAGAAAAAATAAAAACGATTTTATATAAAAGCCATATCAGGAACTAGTGTTATCCAGCAGCAATTGGACAGTGTAACAGATGTCAATTTGAACTGATGTCAATTTTAACTATTAAAAGAATTCTTTAACTTTGTTTACCTTTATATTCTGATTTTACCTTTATATTCTCCATGTACACGTTAAAAGATTGTGGATATTTTTGTTATTCCCTGTAAATTGTTCGAACTTGCTTCTAAGTGATATCCATTTGTTACTGTCATAAGACAGTGTTTGGTTTACATTTATACACCAAATGAGATAACTCTAAAACTGGGATTGCCACAGAGAAAAGTGAGGTTCTTAAACATTAACTAAGCTAACTGCAGATGTTGAGCTGTCACAGTTAGAGGCAACATGGGCCATTGGATAAAGCACTGGTCTTTGTTAGTAGGTGAGGATTTTCTTTCTTGGCAAGACTGTCATTCAGAAGCTTGGATACCCTGGTATAGGTCAAGGAGATAAGAACCTGAATACAATACAGTTGCTCTGCTACTTCCTAGTGTGTGACCTTGGGCAAGTTGTTTAATCTGTTGCTTTTTTACGTATGAGGGTGAAGAACTTATATATACCATTGTAAAGGATTTTAAGAAAGCAGTATAAAAATTGGTGGTATAAATCATTAAGTATGCAGTCCTCCTTGTTGTGGGCCCAGCTGCCTAATGATTGATCACAGTTAGTTAGATCAAAGTAAAAGTGCAGAAAATGCGAATATCCGTATTCGGTAATAATGCCCCTACCCTTGGTTTTATTTTCTTCAATTGTGTTTTTAATGGTAAAGACTTGAAAACTATATTCCAAAATGCACACTGAACAAACAAAGAGAATTAAAATCTTAAAATACTTGGAAAAATTAAGATTCAAGTCTAGCGACTTTGATACCCAGAAAATGTGAACCGAAAACCTAGTAAAAGTTGAGTAACTCCAAACTATACCTTTTTGTTTTCGAGTGTTCCCCGTGTCATCCTTCCAGAGTGTAAACTCTCCATAGCGGAGATTGCATTTTACTACTTTCATAGAATGGCCCCAGCGTGCTCAGTTCTGTTATAATGCACCACCATTGTGACAAAGTGTGTGTTGCAGTGGGTTTCTTACACTTCCATTTATATAGCCATAACTCTGGATGACCTTGACCATTTTTGTTTTAAACTACATTAAAATAAGTAGACCCATCAGTTCTTCTAGATCCACTTATATACATAATGACATAAATATAACTGAAATTAATCAGCCTCCCCACACCACTACCAGAGTTCAATACTGCTACTGTCTAGCCCTGTGTTACCAAGTACGGGTGTAGTTGCCCTAAATATTTAAAGTATGATTGGCTGACACAACTGATAAGTTTCTTAACACTCCCGCCCCCAAAAATGAGTCTGCTTAGGTTGTTACCAACATTTTTCATTTGTTTTGCCTTCTGTTCAGAGTGCAGCGCTTTATAATCTAGCTAACATATCTTTCATTATATTTATGTATACTAGAACATTTATTTTTACTTGCGTTCTCACTTTCAATGATCAAGGGATACAGCATGCTCTCTGTGTTTTGCTTTTTTCCATCACTGCAAAGCCTACTTTGGTGATTAATAGTTGACATGAATGTTATTAGTAGCTTAGATTGTATTACATTTGAAAGTTATACTCGTATGGAGGCTTTAATAGTTGTCAAGTAAATGAATTGGTGAAAATTGAATGACTTATTTATTTTGTGTATGTTTAGACTGTCAGTTTGTGTGATACATTTGTGTTCAGTCACATTCTTGCTGTCTAACTTTTAAATTGCCAAGGATCGTCATGTCAAGAACCATTTAATTTTACTCATGCACATGAAATGTAACCCTGTGGTGGTTTTGGTTGACTTTCAGAATACAAAATGTGACACAGTAACAGTTTCATGAGAGATCTGAGATCACTTCTGGTAGATGGAAAAGGGTCTACGTTTACTCGTAAACTGTCAAATTTTGTTAATTTGTGCATTTTGAAATGCAAGGAAAACTGTCAAAATTCCCCTTTGTTGTATTTTCCTCCCAAATGATGTAAATTTAAAAATAACATTGGCAATAATTTTGCATAGTGTGTTTTCATAGTTAGAAGTAGAAAACAAAACTTTTTCCTTCCCCTCCCCATCTATGGGAGTGGTATCAAATTATATTCTTAGTGTTTGGTATTTTTGAGGATGAACAAAGCCACTGTTAGTAAGATGGTGAGTGCCCTCTACTCCCTTAAAATCAGGTCTTTGCACCTTTTAAGATTGAGTCCATAGTAAATGCACTTTTAAAATTTTAAAATTGAAAATCTGGTTTTCTTTCCATCTCAGATTTGAAGTGGTTTGCTTTGATCGTTTTCACATTTGGATCCCATTTACTTTTGCAGAAAGAAAGTCTTTATTCTCATGCCTCCTTTTTCATGCTGCATATCATCATAGGAACATACAGAACATTCCTAGAATGGAATTTTACAGCAGTTATTTATTTTTACTGTAAAAATATGCTTCTCATATTTATCAGTTGAGTTTTCATATTATTGCTGATCTCTTCCAAAATCAAATTTATTCTCATAGAGCTGTTATAAATAAATAAAAAGCAGTTTTAGTGGTGGCTTGCAAATATGATAAATATGACATCAATAAGAATTTTACTTTAAAAGCTCTCTGAACCTGTTTTCCATAATGGAGAATGATGTCATGTTCATAAAGTTAAATTACTTATTGGGATGTCCAGAAAATCTGTCCAGTAAAAAGTCTATAAAATATGTACATGCATACAATGCTTTTGTCTGATTTAATTTTAGTAGTACAACTGAATTGCCTCAATCTGGAATTCAGTGTCTGAGTCTAGTTTTGTTAAATCATTGTATATAATAGTTGGTACAGTAACATAAAATACTAGTTTCTATTATATTTTACCATTGCAACTGAACTGTCAAATCGAAAAACAAATAGCAAGATCTATTAGCTATAGGAAAGTTATAATTCATGGGGATGCTGAAACTTACTTTGAAAGTTATGTTGAAGATACTAATCACAAGTTTGAAAATAGGAGTTCTGTGTTTCTTGTTTGTATGGTGAAGTTTTGTATTGGTAGCTTAGAACAGTTCTAAGGTGGAACTCTGCTTCTTGTTTTTGGTTTTTTTCCTTGTCCACTTTCCATGGACTATCCTTCCTTCCCAGTAATGATGAACAATAATATCTTCTATAATAGTGCTTTCCATGCAGGAGAATCTGAGTGCCCTCCAAAGTATATCCTTAAAGAATCACTCAATATAACTCACTCAGGGTTGGAGAGGGTGACATCCAGATGGACAAATGGCACCCATGGTTGAGAGAGGGTAATTATGACTAAGAATGCCAGGATAAGCCCTTAGCAAGATTTAATAAGATCTTCCACCTGTTGCCATCCCCAGTAGGGGAGAACCTCAGAGTTTTTAAGGTTTTTGTTTGTTTGTTTGTTTGGTTTATTTTTTGTTGGTTTGAAGTCCTATACATATTAACAGTTTGGTACTAAATTGATCTACACTGGATCATAGGGCTTGAATTGACCATGCTAGGAGCTGAATCTGTATTCTCAGAGAGTCTTTTTCACATCTGATGTATAGATGTTAGCCCAATATCTTCTGAACTCACAAATTCAGTGGATTACTTCTCCCCCCCCCTTGCTTTTGGACAGTCTTCACAAGAGTTGCATGATAACAATTTCAAAGTTCCAGGGATCAATCTGTCCACAAACGATTTTGGTATTAGTGGAAATTACTTCTGTGGATCTCCTGTATATGTCTGAGAATAGATTATACCCCTCAAAGTGAGTTCCAGAAATAGACTTCACATTATGTTATTGCATGGAAATCTTATATTTTGTTTTTCAGAGATGCGTGATAAAATGAGGAAGTGGAGGGAAGAAAACTATCGGAACAGCGAGCAGATAGTGGAAGTTGGAGAAGAGTTAATTAATGAATATGCATCTAAGCTTGGGGATGACAGTAGGTTGAAATTATTTGAAAAGCTTTCACTGTCTGTAACTGTTAGTATATGTTAGTTTTGTTACTCTGCTATTCTCCTGTTATACTCTCCATATTATTTTTACCCCTTTGTTGTGATTTCACATCTACTAATGTTGAGTACACACATTATTTTCTCAATTTTCTAATTTGCCAGTATTCCAAGGCCTTAGTTTGCTTCTCAAAGATGGTGTGTAGAGGAAGTAGGTGAAAAAAATACCTAATTGAGCGTAGGGGTGCTGGAACAATTTTTATAATGAAGGTGTTGAGAGCCATTGAACCAAACTGTAAACCCTGTATATAATGGTAACCACTTCAAGCCAGGGGGTGCTGCTGCATCCCCAGTTGCAGCACCTATGATTGGGCTTTTAGGTTGGCACATAGTGACCAATCATAAGAATATACTGTGAACATTTGACAGAGATCTGTTATCTAGCTGTCACTCAACAGGTCATCTACACTTCAGAGGAATGTCAAAAAATATGAGGGGAGTTTTTTAATAAGGAGAAGGGAATGTTATTTCTTAAATTAAGCCATGAGTGATACTATATTGTAGAAATTAATATGAGAGCTGTTCTTATGATAGAGTTGCATTTGTGATGCTATAGTTTAGGGCACGTCTGGGTTTCTGCAATACATAAAATGGCTATTTTCAGGGGATTTCAATTACTTGACACTGTCTCTCTGGACAGAAACTTGGCATACAGTGCTTCAGACCAGAAGGGAATTGTTCAGAAATATCAATGCAATATCACATTTATGTAAGAGCAGTATCAAAAACAAAATACTTCATGGCAAGAATGCTTTATGGGTTTGCATATGAATCCCATACAGGCAGGAAGGGATAAATAGCCATGATTTGTTTTTAATGTTCATTCCTCTTTCTTTGGCTTTCCCTTTTATAATTTGGTTAACCTAATACAAGCAGTACATTTTCCTTTTTAATTTTTTTCATTTGCCAGCCTTTCCTTTACAGTTGCTATTGAAGTTTTGCAACCAGAGTGATGAAATATATTTATTAGTTGAAGTCTGAAGAGCTTTAAACAAGTCCCTGTTTAATTTTAATAAATTATTATTTCTTTAACAGCAGACCAGTGATTAAAAATCTGGCAAAATATATCCTGGACTAACTCTTGCACTCATTTTCTTAATAGTTGATCAGAAATCTTTCAACTTGCAATGTTCCTGGAAACTATAAAGGTGGCTCCCTGTACCATGGTATTTCCTCCAGATTTCTTGCAATGAGAGGGATCTTAAAATCCTAACCATTACGAATAGTAATCCTCTTTAGATAGTTATATCGATAATCTCTGCAAACAGACTTCCCTATGTATATTATAGCACAATCTTCTTGGGACGAAGAGTCTTTAAGTACCTGATAAGAGTCTTGCATATGCTGCCTCCTTTCTGCAACTACACCTCTACCTTGATATAACGCTGTCCTTGTGAGCCAAAAAATCTTACTGCGTTATATTGAACTTGATTTGATCCACCGGAGTGCGCAGCTTTACCGAGTTATATCCAAATTCGTGTTATATCGGGTCACGTTATATCGAGGTAGCAGTGTATTATAAATGCATTGTAGGACTGCATGCATAGGTGCTGGAGTGCTGCTGCACCCCCTGGCTTGAAGTAGTTTCCATTATATACAAGGTTTACAGTTTGGTTCAATGGTTCTCAGCAGCCCTGACTCCATGGGTGGATTTGATAGTGGCTCCAGCAGGAAGTTGGTGGTGAAATTAACGCAGGGCGTAACAAAGAGGCTATTGCCATTTTTGTCTCTGTAAATAAACAGAAACTCACTGTGGATTAGCTTATTTTATTAGGATCTTGTTAATCACTCATGAGGAAAACTACATTTTATTATGGGCTGGTGCTGGCTTTGTGGGGTGCTCTGGCTTTGTGGGGTGCCTCCCCACGCCTTCTTTACCAGAGCCCTTGCACAGTAGGCCACTCCATTGCCGTGCATCACAGGCTGAGTCACTCTCATCATGCCCTGTGTTGTCCAGTCCAATTTTCATCATTTTCAGAGTAAGTGTGTAGACTGGACTGTGTCCCATATATTCCCCAATTTCCCCACCAACTCCCCTGGGGAGACATAAGAGAGAATGAACCATATGTGACATGTGTTAGCCATGTTGCTTAATGCCCTACTGGAAGCAATACGAGCCTATATAGAATAGAAAATTAATGAATGCCACAGAGAGGGTAAATTGAGTTTCTCTGTTTACACTGTCCCAATCATACAGAGGATATCCAATAAAACTGAAAGGAAACCATTTTCAAATTGATAAAAAGAAACATCATTTAAAAGAACACCTTATTTATCCTGTTGAACTTGGCAAAAGCTGTTGAGTGTTTAATGACAGGTTTCAGAGTAGCAGCCGTGTTAGTCTGTATCCGCAAAAAGAAGAACAGGAGTACTTGTGGCACCTTAGAGACTAATTTGTTAGTCTCTAAGGTGCCACAAGTACTCCTGTTCTTCTTGTTGAGTGTTTAATAGTGATCAAAGAAGGACTGAACTTTTATATGGATGGTCAGAAAATCCAAATCCTATTGGATGGGATTTAAAAATATATAAAAGCCCTTGGCTTCCCCCAGGGGAAGCTTATTGTGTAACTGTCAGCTGCAGGGGTTCTTGTGCTAAGCATCTGCAGCTACCTACTACTAGAGACAGGATACCAGACTAGTGGACTACGGCGTGATGTGCTCCAATAAAATCTGATTTTCTTTGTAGTAACTTAGAATTTTTTTTTTAAATGTAACTTTTCTTTGAATGAAATTAGAAATACCTGTGCAGTGAGCAATAGCCTTTATTCTGGTAGGGGAAAAGGTTAACTTTATTGTTTAGATTTGTGCTTTCTTTCTTTTAAAGTTCCTATAAAAAAGATTAATTTGTTTTCCCTCAGGTTCTCTGGGCACCAGTGGTGTTGGCTATTTGTCCTCTTTGTGGAAGATTTTCGCTTCAGGCCTGATCCTGCAAGGAGCTGAGCACCCTTGCCTCCCATTAACTTAATACTCAGCTCACTCTGGGGAGTATGTTACATACTCCCCTCCCCTTCCCCCTGGGTTCTCTGTCTTGTCTAACAGGACTGTAAGCTATCCCTGGCAGGGACTGTCTCTCACTCTGTACAGTGCCTAGCACAGTGGGGCCTCATGTTCAGTTGCCTCCTACACACTATTCTAATACAAATAACATGTGTCAGTGGAATAAGCTAATTCCTGCAGAAAAGGGAAGAAGGCAATATTGTACTTACAGTAAGGTAGTGAAACAGTTAAGGGAAAAGTTGTTTTCTTTCTAGCTCGTATGGCTGCTCTCCAGATCTGGTCACAGTGCATTTCATAATGGGCCTGTTTCAACAGAAAACTGTAGATACAATGTTAAGAAAAGCAAAGAGTTTTTTGCCTTTCAAGATGTCAAAGGATACTTTGTTACTGAAGCAATAAAATCACATAAGTGTACTTTTAATTAATTCCAGCAGTGCGTTTAAATGTCCCTGTTTCAGTAATGATGTACAGGAGTGGTAGGGGAAAATATACAAAGACGGAATTCATTAATCTTATTTACATTTTAGGTGTTTCCCACCATTTTGAAAAATCAATTCTCCATATTTAATATGTCTCTCTTATGTCTAGTATGGATAATATATGAACAGGTGATGCTTGCTGCCCTGGACTGCAGTCGGGATGACTTGGCGTCGGTAAGTTGTCAAGCTGATTTTTCACTCAAACCTTAATTTTTTTTTGTTTTTTTGTTTTGTTTTTTTCACATGAACCTCTTCCAGATTAGTTCTTTGGACAGTTTTATAGGATGCTAGCAACTATGTAGCTTGGACTTGTAGAATCTCAAGAAATATACTGCTGGGGAGAAACCTCCTCCACCCACCTTAATGTGTAACTCTTATTTGGGCAGATCATGTTTCTTCTTGCTGTGAAAATATTTATAGCTACTCTGATATGGGCTGAAAGTCAGGAATAATATTAAAACTGCCATATTATCCAGAGAATATTTGTTGGAAACCTCTCAAATTGTATCACGTTTTCAAACACTTTGAGATAAAGTGTCAGTGCTGTGCATGTGAATTTAGCTGCATAATAAATGTTAACATTAACAGGAGTCATGTAGCTAAATGCTTGCACAGTGCATTAAGAAGGCCAATATGTATGATTCAGCTGCTTGCAGCATTTTTAAAGATGAATATTAAAGCAAAAATTTTGGCTGTACCCTTTATTACTTCTTCATGATATTTAAAGAGTCAGAAACTTAAACATGCTTTGTTTTTTTATACTACAAATATATTGAGTTGTATTCTTTCCTTCTCTCCTCCCCATGCGTCCTGAGGAGAAAGAACTGGAGCTGAAGTTGCAGCCTTATGTGGCATCACTTTTCACCCCCTGAAAGCACACCAGAGTCCTCCTGCAAAGACAAAAGGGAGGACCTGATAGTCACATGAGGCTTGGTCCTACACCTTTAAAATCAGTGGACTTTTTTTTCCCATTGGCTTGAATGAGAACAGGATTACGCCCATGTAAAACAACTGGGAATGAGGGGGAGAAGTGGTTTAACAAATGTTTGATGTATCAAAGCCAAAAAACAAGTGCCCTTGCCATTAATCATTTTTTAAAGTTACTGCATTTCAGCCATAGAAGTTGGTCAGCAGTAGAAAAACTTTTTTGCAGAATACTTCAGTATGCTTTCTCAATAAATCAGCATTCTTGTGAATAGCCTTGTTATTAGAAATAGCCAGTTAAGTAAATTAAGGGAGCCTTTTTATATTTTCATTTGTTTGTTACAGGCCACAATCGGTCTCTAAAGCTTAAAAAGCCTTTTGGATATCTCATTCAGCCATTTGTTTTTAACATTACTACTTAGATGCAGGGGGAGAAAGTAAGATTTTTAGCTAATAATTCTTAACGTTGTTGTGCGGTTAGTGAACTAATTCTTTCTCCAGCATATTATGTCAGAGGACTGAAGACAAAGAGTCTATCCAGGGCTCTAAGCACCATTGCAATGGATTAAAAATGCAAACAAAAGCAAATTCAGCAACTTTGCCAAAATCAGGATAGAAAAATGAGAAAAGGACCTCAGTGCACGCATTTCAACCCTCTGTGCATTCTCCTGCCTGGCCTGGGAGAAGAAACTGTGTTTTGTTGTGCCCAGAAGGTCAACAGGCCTGGGCTTCTTCAAACCAAGAAGGGAGAGAATTCCACAGTTCAGAGTCCTGCATGGAGACTGCTGTTATAGTGCCTTGTGCACACTTGAATGCCAGTTCAAGTGCCTTCACTGACCACAGCTATGGCAGTATAGAACTGGGAGAGGGTCAGTCTCTCGAATAGCCAGGATTAGAAAAGTGTGATGATCTTGAGTTCCACGTTTAGGGTTAACTTCAATATATGCAGTAACGTAATATACCATATTGCACTTTCTGCAAGCCTCATGAATTCCTCTCATAGATAAGTCTTCTCTTCCACTAAGGAAATAAATAAATAGGATGAGAGAGAAGCCTCTTTTTATACTATTTTTCCACTTATTTTTGAGGTATTTTTGATCTCTGTGGTTTTTTTAATAATGCTTTTGTGAAATGCTTAAATGGACCAACATGGAAAAAAAATCAAAAGTTGCCAAATGTTGTGTTTACTAATAACCCAAGTAGCAGCTTTCAGTTTGAACTACTGGCCTCTTAGTGTCCTATGAGGAACACAGCATGATCTGAGAGTATAGCTGCTTCTCCATAGCACTGAGTATAAGCTAAAAGCTTCGTGTAAGCCTTACATCTGGGTTGGGGTTATTTTAGTTTTGTTGTAGGTCCACACATTTAATTCAAACTGGCTAAGATCATAGTGGCTTTTTGCTACAGCTGCAGCCCCTGAGTATGTGAATAGTCTTTGAATTCCAAGCAGTGAAGCACTTGACAGCTGTGATGCATCTTTCCTAAGGGACTGGTGTCATCTGTTCCAAATGAGAAGTCTGAGATGGTTTTCACCTCCTTTCTTTCTTTTTTGTCCTCTTATTTTCTTCATTCCCTTGCACCAAACAGCTGTTCATAACCCACGCATAGCCAATTCCATCTTTGTAAAACACCTGGCTTTAGTGAGATCACCTACTATTGGCAGACACCTGCAAAACCTGTGTCTAACATGCTAGAATACATTTTCTTTGCCTTTGTAGGATTAAACCAGACACTTAAGATTAAGAAACCTACCTATTGAAGTACAGTAGAACTTCAGCGTCACAAACACCAGAGTTACGAACTGACCAATCAACCACACACCTCATTTGGAACCAGAAGTACACAATCAGGTAGCAGCAGAGACAAAAAAGAAAAAAAAGCAAATACAGTACTAGGGTGTGAATACCTTCTCCTGCCCAGTTGTCTCATTGTTTGCAGGAGTGTGCAGACTGCCTCTCCTGTGCCTGTAAGATTGATTGAACCCAGGGACACAAACATTATTCTATATAAATATTTACTTTGTATTGCATTATAAACAGCTTCTTTCAAAGGCAGTTTTTTCCATTATAATAAATACATTCATTAAACAAAAAAGTGCCACCTGAACTCTTATTGTCTTTATAGGTGGGTTTCTTTTTTTTTTTTTTTTTTTTTGTGCACTGATTTAGGAAGGCCTCAAATCTGAAAAGCACCAAAGAGTTTTTTAAAATAAGCTTAATTTTCAAGCTAAATAACTGTTTCCAAGGAGCTCTGATGGTCTAGCTACTTTCATGGAAAATTCATCTTGTAATTAAGTCTTCCAGCTGACAAGGTTTCAGTTTCTGAGTTTGTCTTTATTAATACATTTTATGGCTTATCCCAGAAGTTGCTGTTTTGTTTTAATCAAAAGTCACATTCCAGATTGTTGACTTAGTCAGTCAAGGACTGTTTTTTTTTCTTTTTATTCCATGTGTTGAATAATTATATTCACAGGGTATTGGCTGAATTAAATACTTTAAACTCTGAAAATAATTAATACTTTTTCTTTTAAATGGCTGGCCATGAGTCTTTCTCAGCTTGGAGTCTATGGTCTGGCTACATATTCTGGAATCCTTGTGACATCACTGGACAGGAAGTAGTAGACTTTTTCTAGGCGTTTGATGTGCTTTTTCTCTGGTTGTGGTAGGAAGTGCTGGTGACAAATATGCCTTCTGATTCTGATTTTTTTTTTTTTTTAAATGTGATAAGTAGTACTTGTCACAAGCCGAATCACTAACTCTGAGGAATTTATTTTATTTATGTAGTTTTGTCTTCAGGAGCTAAGGCGACAGTTCCCTGGGAGCCACAGAGTTAAGCGATTAACTGGCATGAGATTTGAATACATGGAAAGGTAATGGCTGAATTTAAAAACCTAATTCTTGTCTGGAAAAGGTACTTGATATCTCTCTTTAAAAAGGAATTCTTCCCACAGTAAAATTTAGAACAGAGGGAATGAATGCAATGCTCTTTCCTTTATAAAAATAGTACTGTGTATGATGAGCTTATTGTGCTTAGGAACTTCTGTTGTATTTTGGCTAGCATAACATTACAGTACTTGTAATCTTCCATTTAGACTTGATAGATTTAAAAGGTTCTTTAGTTGCCATCATCAAACTATAGACAGTAAAACACTACACAGTTTTTGGCAAAACAAAGTCTGTATGCCACAGCTATAAACCAACATATTTAATCCAAATGGTCCAGAATTCCAAGTAGCATTCAAAACCATTGCCCTGCCCCAAATAATTGATGAATATAGCTCTTCTCCCAGTCTTTGTCCTTGTGGATAAAACCCTAATAGGGTTTTATAGAAATGACTCTAAAAACCTTGTAGAATATAAAAGAGAAAACTATAACTCTTCTGGATGCTTTTGCTCTATCCTACTGAAGAACTATAACTCTATTACATTTTATATAGGATGGTTCAGACAACTTACAGATGGGTTCACTGTCCATAATATACGACTTTTCCCACAAAGGTGACCCCAGGAGTAGACTGTCCTCTAGGGCACCTCTAGTCTTTGGCTGACTTGCCCATTTGGACACGTTGTATATCAAGTTCCAGTAACCTATTCCAAAACCATCTACTTGTGGTGTGGCAGCTAGCAATTTTGCAAAGGACTTCTAGTAACTGCTGATATGGAACATTGGTACCTAGCATGAACTATTTCCTGTAACATACTGCTTACAGTGTTGTTTTTTGAGGCCTAATGCCCGTGGGCCATCCCGATTCCAGGACATTGGACACGTAAAGGGGGAAAAGCCCATTTTCATTTAACAGATGTTTCTCATCCTTTCTTTTCCTTGCAAGGAATGTTTTGAAACTGTAAATTGATATGAATCTATGAAGCCTACTGTTTGGGTTGAAATTAATTGAATGTTGGGCTCTTCTGCTGCAGCACGAGGCTAAGGTACCTAAGCAATCCTTCTCTCACAGCCACTCTTATATAAAATGAGTTGATTTGAGATGTCTTGCTAATCCTTCCCCATAATTCTTAGCTCTGGCGTATGCATATTAGTGTAGCATGGTGAACAGGAATCTGGTTTTGGTTGGGCGATAGGTGGCACTAATTGTTTCTCAAACCTGCTCAAAAATGTGAAGGTCAGCTCTGTCTGCTTGTACGTGCTTCTGTCAAGGTGTGTATGACCAAACTAAAGATGTTGGCCCATGCCTTTGACAAATGGACTCTAACCAGAGGCAGGCATATGTGCACAAGAATGGCCGTACTTGGTCAGACATTGGTCCATCTAGCTCAGTATTCTGTCTTAACAGTGGCCAGTGCCAGATCCTTCTCGCAGTTGGAGGTTTAGGGACACATGGCACATGGGATTGTATCCCTGACCATCTTGGCTAATAGCTATTGGTGGACCTATCTTCTAGGAACGTATCTCTCTTTTTTTTTTTTTTTAAACCCAGTTATACTTTTGGCCTTCTCAACATCCCCTGGGAACGAGTTCCACAGCTTGACTGTGTGTTGTGTGAAGAAGTACTTCCTTATATGTGGCTTTTTTTTAAACCCGCTGTCTGTTAATTTCATCGGGTGGTATCCCTAGTTCTTGTGTTATATGAAGGGGTAAACAACACTTCTCTATTCACTTTCTCCATACCACTCATGATTTCATAGACCTCTATCATGTGCCCCCTTAGTCATCTCTTTTCTAAGATGAACAGTCCCAGTCTTTTTAATCTCTCCTTGTATGGAAGCTGTTGCATGCCCCATCTATTCCTTTCCTAATGGTTCCTAGCACTCCGTTAGCTTTTTTGACTGTTGCTGTACATTGAGCAGATGTTTTGAGAGAATAATTTGGACTTTCAGTGACTCAAGATCTTTCTTAAGTAGCAATAGCTAATTTATATCCAATCATTTTGTATGTATAATTGGGATTATTTTTTCCAGTGTGCATTACTTATCAACATTGAATTTCATCTCCCATTTTATTGCACAGTTCCCAACTGACCATTTATTCCTATCCTATTTCCTATCTTTTAACCATTTACTGATCCATGAGAGGATCTTTCCTCTTATCCTATTTTTTATCCTATCCTATCCTTAATTTGTTTAAAAGCTTTTGGTAATGGACCTTGTCAAAAGCTTTCTGAAAGTCTAAATACACTATATCAACTGGATCACCCGTATCCACATGCTTGTTGACTCATCAAGCAGTCAGTAGATTGGTGAGGCGTGATTTCCCCTTACAAAAGCCATGTTGACTCTTCCCCAACGTATCATGTTTCTGTTTTATAATCTTGTTGTTTATTACAGTTTCAAACAATTTGATGGGTACTGAAGTTAGACTTACCAGCCTATAATTGCCAGGATCGCTTCTGGAGCCTTTTTAAAAAATAGGTGCTACATTAGCTATCTTCCAATCATCTGGTATGGAGCCTGATTTAAGCAATAGGTTACATCCCACAATTAATATATCTGCAAGTTCATATTTGAGTTCCTTCAGAACTCTTGGGTGAGTACTGTCTGGTCCTGATGACATATAATTTATCAGTTTGGTCCAAAACTTCCTCTATTGACATGTCAGTCTGTGACAGTTCCTCAGATTTGTCACCTAAAAAGAATGACTTGGGTATAGGGCTCTCCCCTATGTCCTGTGCAGTAAAGAATGATGCAAAGAATTCATTTAACTTCTGTGCAATGGCCTTCTCTTCCTTTAGTGTTCCTTTAGTGACCCACTGACTGTGGAAGGCTTCCTGTTTCTGATGTACTTAAAAACATATTTGCTGTTACTTTTTGTGTCTTGGTAGTTGCTCTTCTGATTCTTTTTTGACCTGCCTTGTCACCTCTTTTCACTTGACTTGCCAGAGTTTATGTTCCTTTCTATTACTCTCAATAGGATTTAATGTCCAATTTTTATAGGATGCCTTTTTGCCTCTAACTGCCTTTTTTACTCTGCTAATTAGCCCTGGAGGCATTTTGTGGTCCTCTTACTGATTTTCTTTGTTTTTTTTGAAATTTGGGGATCTACAATTAGTTTGAGCCTCCATTATGGCATTTTTAAATTGTCTTCGTGCAGTTTGCAGGCATTTCACCCTTGTGACTATTCCTTTACATTTCCATTTAACTAGCTTCCTTATTTCTGTGTAGTTCCCCTTTTTTGAAGTTAAATGCTACTGTGATGAGTTTCTTTGGTGCTTTTCCTCTTACAAGGATGTTAAATTTAATTGTGCTATTACTGACCGGTTCAGCTATATTCACCTCCTGGACCGGATCCTGTGCTGCATTTAGAACTAAATCAAGAATTGCATCTCCCATGGTGGGTTCCAGGACGAGCTTTTCCAAGAAACAGTTATTTATGGTGTCTAGAAATTTTTATCTCTGCATCCCTTTTTGAGGTGACATATACCCAGTCAGTATGAGGATTGTTTAAATCAGCCTCTTGAATCTCCCTGAGCATTTCACAGTCCTCGTCACCATCCTAGTCAGGTGGTCGGTAGTGTATTCCTACTGCTATACTCTTATTGATCAAGCATAGAATTTCTATCCTTAGAGATTATATGCTACAATTTTGATTCATTTAAGATTTTTACTTTGACTCTATGCTTTCTTTCACATATGGTGCCACTCCCCCACCAATGCAACCTATTCTGTCATTCCCATATATTTTGTACCTGGTATTACCTTGTCCCCAGGTTTCCATGATGCCTGTTATATCAATACCCTCCTTTTAAGCCAGGCATGCTAGTTCATCCATTTTAGTATTTAGACTTCTAACAGTTATATACGAACAGTTGTACATTTTGTCAATATTCAGTTGCTTGACTTCATGTGTTATATTTAAATGGGACACTTTTGTGTTTGTCTGTTCTTCATTCGCTCCTACCTGTACTTTACCAACTTCTTTCCTATCCTTTTTTCTAGGATATAGAATTTCCCCTTTATTAAAGTAATCCCTAAGGGTTGCCTCTGCCCAAACCATGCGATTCACCACACCTCTTAGCTTTCCCCCAACCCTTTTTAAAAAAAATTCTCTACAGCCTTTTAAATTTTACATGTCAGCAGTCTGGTTCCACTTTGGTTTAAGTGAAGTCCACCCTTAATGTATTGGCTCCTTCTTTCCTCTAAGGTTCCCCAGTTCTTAATAAACCTAAAACCCTCCTCCCTACACTCTCATCTCATCCACACATTGAGACCCTACAGTTCTGCCTGTTTTTCTGGCCCCTGCTCATGTAACTGGAAGCATTTCAGAGAATGCTACCATGGAGGTCCCGGACTTCAATGTCTTATCTAGCAGCCTAAATTTGGCCACCAGGACCAACATAGTACAGTAACTCCTTGCTTAATGTTGTAGTTATGTTCCTGAAAAATGCGACTTTAAGTGAAACGATATTAAGCAAATCCAATTTCCCCATAAGAATTAATGTAAATGGGGGGGGGGGGGGGTTTAGGGTCCAGAGAAAAAATTTTAACCAGACAAAAGACTATATTTTATATGTATTTTTTATATACACACACACACAGAGTATAAGTTTTAAACAAACAATTTAATGCTGGTACACAGCGATGATGATTGTGAAGCTTGGTTGAGGTGGTGAAGTCAGAGGGTGGGATATTTCCCAGGGAATGCCTTACCGCTAAATGATGATGAACTAGCAATTGACTGAGCCCTCAAGGGTTAACTCGTTGTTATTGTAGCCTCACACTCTACAAGGCAGCAGGAATGGAGGGAGGGGAGACAGCATGGCAGACAGAGACACACACGCTGTGTGTGAGAGAGAGATGCACATTGCTCTTTTAAGTATGCTTACCCCACTCTAAGTACACTGCCTTTTTAAGTTGATCAGCAAGCTGAGTCGGCAGCTGCTGCCAGGAAGCTCCCTCCGTCCTGAGCCCTGTTCTGTGCCCCCCCAGCTCTATGGAAGATGGGGTAAGCTGGCTGCAGGTGCAGAGGGGAGGGGGACATGCTGACAGTAAACCCCCTTTTCCCCTTCCCCTACTTCTCCCCCCAAAGCAAGCAGGAGGCTCCGGGGAGCCAGCTTCAAGGCAGAGGGCAGGAGAAGCACATGGCAGTGGGGGGAGGGACAGCTGAACAGCCCTGCAATTGATAGCCTGCTGGGTGGCCGTTGCACAGGGAACTTAGGGAGCAGGAAGCTGATGGGGGGCTACCGGTCCACCCTGGTTCCAAGCCCCCACCAGCTAGCTGCAACGCGCTGTTATTTCTGCAAGCAGTGGACAAAGCAGATGGCTGCCAAACGACATTAGAAGGGAGCATTGCACAACTTTAAACAAACGTGTTCCCTAGTTGATCAGCAACATAACAATGAAACAACCTTAACCGGGATGACTTTAAGTGAGGAGTTACTGTATCTACGTAGCTACACTGTATAGAACAGGGGTCGGCAACCTTTCAGAAGTTGTGTGCCGAGTCTTCATTTATTCACTCTAATTTAAGGTTTTGCGTGCCGGTAATACATTTTAACATTTTTAGAAGGTCTCTCTCTATAAGTCTATATTATATAACTAAACTATTGTTGTATGTAAAGTAAACAAGGTTTTAAAAATGTTTAAGAAGCTTCATTTAAAATTAAATTAAAATGCAGATCTTATCAGTTTAGTGCAGTGGTTTTTAACTTGGGATGCACGCACCCCTTGGGGTTGCGAGATGCCCTTTCTGGGGGTGCAAGACATGCAAGATTTTTTTTGTAGAAGGTAAATCATCGAAAACACAAATTAAGCACAGGCACGTAAGTACAACTACTTTGTTTCATCAAACCTATGTATTTATTAACATTATACATGTTTTAAGGATTAGTGTAATATACAAACAAAGTTTTTAAGTATTCAAGTTTTTAAGCTAATTGCAGTGTAATTTTTGATAAGGGCTGCAGAGCGCTGGGACCAGGCCAAGAGCAGAGCCCTGGGCTGGCTGCCCGTACCCCAGGCTGGCAGGAGGGCTGAGCAGGGCTGGAGGCCTGGACCCCAGCTGGCAGGGGGCCGGGCGGCTGGAACCCCAGACCAGCAGCAAGGTGAGCAGGGCCGGCAGCTGGTATTCCAGGCTGGCAGCAGGCTCAGCCCGCTGGTGGCCTGGGGTTCTGGCCACCGGCCTCTGTCATCCGGGATCCCGGCCGCCGCCCCGCTCAGCCACTGCCAGCCGGGAGTTCCATTCACTCAGGCCGGCAGCAGGCTGAGTGGGGCCGGCGGCCGGGACCCCGACTGGCAGCAGTGTGCCAGTAAAAATCGGCTCGCGTGTCGCAGGTTGCTGATCCTTGGTATAGAACCAGCTCAGGCTATGAAATGGGCTGGATGAAATGATGGATGTTTTTCAGGGAGGGTTTAAAACAATAGAGAGAGTCATTGTAGCAACATAGGTTAACTTATTTCTTGTATATTTCTAGTAGCAGAATTATAATGGAGTAAATCTGTGTTGTTGTGATTGGAAGGGCCTAATCTCATTTTTGCAATAGACTAGGAGTATGTGGGGTACCTGTGATAGCCTCGCAATCCATATTCTGCTGCTTATACTTTACAGCATCATAAGAGAAACTTTAAATCCAAAATGAGACTCTCTGGAGCTTTGAAATACCACTGCTGTAATGGAGCCGCAAGTCTCTTGTCTTGGGTAGCCTTTAAAATGGCTGTGTTGGTGTATGGGTGCGCACGGTAAGAGAGAGAATAAAGGGCCTTCTAGGAAACTAAAAAGGTAGAATGAAGAAACAAAGGGTGTATAAAATACCTGCCCTGTTTCTGATGCAATCTATATAATTTCCCACTAAGAACTGCAATTTATTTTTCCGTTTTTTTGGTGAAACCCAATGCTGCAGTCCTTACTCAAGACTTTCTTGACAGGAGTTTTGCTTGAGTAAACATTTATGTAAGGACAGTAAAATTCAGCGACTGGTACACATTTTCCTTTGCAGCTATATAAGGTTAGCACAATACCAAGTATAGAAAATGCTGTAATGCTGTTACCTAATTACAGAGCCAATCAAAAACTTTTTAACCAAATAATTGAGCTGAGTAAGTATTTTCTAAAATTCACCTCTATTTCTTTAAATAGGTACGATGACGCCATCCAGCTATATGACAGAATTTTACAAGAAGATTCAACCAATACAGTAAGTTAGATGGTTTCCCTGGAAATAATATTAAATTGTTTTAATTTATACTAAACCTTTGCTAGTATAAGTGTAGTGACATCGCTGGGTAATTGATAAATCATTTTCTAAAACTTCCTAGTATAATATTCTAGCATTTAATTGTCTTCAGAATTATTTATTTTCCTTTCATCAAAAGGATTCAGGGTTGCATTTTCTTTTATGTATGTTGAATTTTGAGAGCCTACCACTGTAAGTGGTAGTCCTGTTCATTGACCTCAATGGGTATGTCTACACTGCAGCTGGGAGTGAGCCTCCCTGCCTAGGTAGACAGACTTGCACTAGTGAGGCTTGAGCTAGTGTGCTAAAGCTAGCAGTGTGGACATTGTGGATTGGGCTGGAGCTTGGGCTGTCAAGCAGTCCTGTAGGTGGCAATTCAGTACTAGATGGTAGACGGACTAAAACTAGCCTATTATGTCTCTCCTATCCCTACCTTCTGTTAGTCTGATTTTGAAAATATAATTCAAATATGTTCTGGGAATGTTTGAATTGTGCAATACTTATCTCAGTTTAATAGCTGGAAGGCTATAAACTTGCTCTTGAGTCAAACTGCAATTCATTGAACAGTGTGCCCACTTTAAAAAATCACTGTGCAGAGATTTTGGGCATCGGCCATGCAGACGGCACTTGCTATGTGTTCTTAAGTGTTACTTCAGTGCTGGTTGTAGAATTACTTTGCAGGATCTTGCCACCTGATATGCCACCTGATATGCAAAATAGTTTGAAGGTGCAAATGATTAACTTTTTCCAGAGCCACCATGCTGGCTGCAGCTCATCTGTGTCACAGCTGTTGGATAAAGTTGAAAATTACCATGATATGGTAAAGGTAGGCTTGGGTCTTTTGTGTGGCAGTTGACTGATTCCAGATTCTGTTACAATGCATTAACAAAGGTAGTCAATATGCCTTTTTAATTTGGTAATGATTTATTGTTTCTTATTATTTTTGTATTAGTAAACTTCTCTGTGTATTCTTAGGACCTAATTTTGTCCTGTGGTTTTGTTGTTTTTTTTAAATCAGCATTGGTGCATGACAGTTGTTTGAGCATTAGTAATAGCACCTGTGTATCTTGTGAGCGCTTAGCAAAATTTTATTTTTTAGATTTATAAAATTTCAGTTACTAGCTTCAAGCATCAACTAAATTAAAATAGTCTTTGCAAAATTAACCCATTTTCTTGGACTAAGTAATGTGTGTGTTCGTTTTTTGGACAGACAAGTAAAATATCGCTAGTCCTGTCTTATTAGTAGGTCATTCCTCAGTCATCGTGGAGGCTTTCACAGGAGTTTTGCAAAGTTGAATCAAGAAGTGAAATTCTCCTAATAAGTAGGTTAAAGGCACATTAAAGGATATTTCTAAAATGAAATCACCCTTTCTTTTCTTTTGTGGATCCACTAAACCCAGATGCCCTGCAACTGGTGACATCTACTCAATGGGATGCCCTAGCACAGTCTGTTGATATTTCATTCCTTAATAGATAGTCTGGAAAGCAGAGCCTGTATATTAGAAATAATATATGTGATATCCTTCTCCACACACTGAATATTGTATCTTTCAACATTTGTGTGGACTATAAAATAAGATTTTCTTTTTTTTAAAATGCCAACATTTTAGGGCTTGAGGAGAACCTGGCTTGCAACATCTTTGTAGGTGGGCTTTCATCTCGAGTGCTGTTCTGTAAGGATTTGATAGCAGTATGGTGCATACTTTGACATCATGTGGAATGGGAACTGCAGTCGCACAGGATTTGAATTTTATGGACTTGACCAAAAAAGAGAGTATTTGAACAATAGCAATGTCCTGCCATGCCATTTAAGATATTTGGGACATTTCAGCATTTGAGTGCTTTTTTCCCCTCTTCCCCCATGAATACAGTTGAACATTTCACGAATGTTATTGAATGTATATAGGGGCTTTCTAATCTACAGGCCATTATTTCAACTTCGTATTTTTCTAATGCTTAACGCAACACTTGCCCTTCTGCCCCCCAATAGTACCCACAGTGTCCTGCCATAGGCAAAGTACAAAAACAAAAGAAGGTACAGCCCTTGACCTGAACAGCTTATATTCTTACGCTGGGGACTTCTTTAATATGAAAGGATTTCATATTCAAAATGTATAGCTAGTAAGATAACCCAAAAGGGCAATGCTAAATTATATGTTGTCACATAGTCTTGGCTCCCATTGTTAGTGTTTAGTCACCGATCAGGCAAATACTTTTACACATAAGTCCCATTGAAGTATGTGTGTACATGGATACTCAAGTGTATTAGTGTTTGTAGGGTTGAGATAGTAGTAACTGGATCTTGCATGCAGGGAGGCTCATTGGTCTCTAGGCTTAGCATTGTACATCACTGTGTTTACATAGCCTGACTTGCATCCACTTCAGTATTATGATGCATCTGATTTCCTTCACTTCCTCTCATTCCAATGTATTTTTTCCTCCATAGGTATCAAATTAAACTGTTCTCAGTGGTAAAAAAGCTGTTCTTTACTGATGAACAGGCAAGAGAAAAAGCTTGATGGGAAGCCATTTTGCATAATTGTTATACATTCTTTCTCCTCTTGAATCACAACTAATGTCCTTTTAACTCATAATTATTTTGTCTTCATCTCTCAGGAGGCTGGTGCCACAGAGTCTCTGTACTCTTTCTGAAGATTTTTGTTCTTTCAGTTTTTGATAGGTACTTACACAAGTATGATACTTTCTGGTATTCTAGACAGGCCAGAGGATTTCCAAGTCACATGTTCACCTTCAGGAATGGATTTCAAACTCCTCTAGCTTTTCTGCAATCTGCTTATTTTCCTTGGTTTCCTATTCATGTTTGAAGGACGCACAGAAACATGGGGAAGCTGACTATACAGGGATAATCTGATTAAAAACAACTCTACACCAACCATCAAATGCATAAAGTTGGAAAAAATATATGTAAATCATTTTTTGAAAGAAATGGATCTTACATGTTATAACAAATGTAAATAAAGGATGTTCGAATAGCATGCTTCTAAACTGATGATGGCCCAGTTTTGGAGTCAGATTAAATTGTGTCTTTTTGCAACAATTTCTGGCTCATGAGAACTGGGCAGAATTCTGTCCAGTGGTGAAAAGAACCAAACTCACCACCCCTTTTAGCTTTCTCTAGAAGTCATGCTGAAACCAAGCAAAGATGCTTCTAAAGTATAACCACATTTTACAAGAATAGGTCAGCTAGGTGCGTGTTTTGTGATCTTCTGCTGAAACCAATGGAAAATGGAGCTCCATATTATTTAAGATTTGGGTAGACCATAAGCCTTCGAAGTATTTGTTTTTGGCAGGTGCACTTTTCAGCTGTTTCCAAATGGCTAACATCATCTGAATCTGTGGTTTGTTGAATATTTTTATTTAAATGTATAATTTTGTTTTAATAAGGAACCACCATGCTTGACGAAATTATCTAATTATGTTTTTCTCCATTAAAAATCCTAAATACATTAATAGTGAAAGGTATAAAATAATGTAAAATGAAATATTAGAACAGGTGTGTGACATCTTGACTTTCTCAGATTCTGAAACTCGAGGAGGCTCTGTTTAATATAGTGGTGTTTTAAAGATAACGGTGGAATAGATTGTGTCAATCTTGCATTTGAAGAGTGAAAGTCAAATAGAAACTTTTGATAAATTGTCAGGTATTGGAATTGTTTGTCATCTACCTGTTAATTATTTCCATGCACACATGTGGCTGCTGTAGGAAAATAAATGTTTCAGGGTTTTAAAAAAGTAACCATTGCTGAGTTTGTCTTGGCACTCACTTTGCCATGTAGCAGTTTTTTCTGGTGTGCTGACACATGGAGTTGCTTAGATATATTAAACATTTTTTCTTGTTTGGCAAGTGCTGTAAGTGAAACAGACATTTGTTCACACAAGTCATGTAAAAATCTCATACTGTATGGATTGACAGTTTCAGACAAAAAGCTGCTTGGGAATTGTACAAAGATTAAGAAATCATTTGTTTTTGAGATCCAGCAGATTTTTTTAATTGTAGTAAATGGAATTATGAACTTAAGTTCATGAAATACAAAAGTACATCTTCATGTCAGTTTTTGTTAGATTTAAAACTACTGAATTAAGAGAATGACCAGAAGAAGAACTCTTTGTAACCTCAAAAGCTAGTCTCATTCACCAGCAGAACCTGGTCCAATAAAAGATATTACCTCACCTGCTTTGTCTCTAATATCCTGGGGCCAACATGGCTACAACACTGCAAACAACTATTTTATTGAGCTATTTAAGGATGGAGGTTGAAGGAGGTGTTTAATTTTGTATAAATGTAAAAGCTCACTTAAGAACATTTCATTCTCCCTTTCAGATCTCTAGCTGGAAGAAAAGTAAGCCATTCGATATAGGAAGCTATGTTAAAATTGTTTTATTTATATTACAGTAGTGAGATTGGGGTTCCACCGTACTACTGTACGGGCACTGAACAGACACAAAGTAAGAGAAAATCTCTGCCCTGAAGAGTTAACAATCTAGGGTGTGGCTAGAATGAGAGAGGGACAGGAGCCCAGGTGGGGTGATAGGAGCAGAGGGAGACACAGACAGGCTGGGGACACTGGAGTAGGGGCTAAAAGGGCCAAAACCCCATAATGTGGACTCATTTCTAGAACCCAAAACTGAACTGAAGTTCAGTCTCTGCAATCATCTGCTGTCAGCGTATAGTTATGAAACCCAGTGGCAAAGACTGTGTGTCATTCTCCTCTAGGGTGTGGTGCACACTGAGCATAATAGCTTGCTGCTGCTATCTGTTATTGTGTTAGCTCTAGCGTTAAAGGTCTGTTTGGTGGATAGTAATATCTGAACCCTGCTGATGACCCAAGTTTGGAGTTAGTATGGTTCCAAATAGAATTTCTGTTTTTCCAGTTTAAAAAAATATTAGGAATTTGCATATTTTTTAAAAAACTGTGCAAAGTTAAACACTGAAAAGTTAGGAAATGCCAGAATTAAGGTTACCTGAGTAACCTTAAATCCAGCCCCTTGTAAGTATGCATTATGATCCAGTCTTTTGATTTGCTAGAGAGGGGATGTAAATTATTGGTCTTTAACTGTTTCTATCAGAATATAAAGATGTTCCATTATTATTATTATTATTATTTTTAAAAAGTGTTAAAAATTTGATTTTACAAAAACAAAATTTGAGGCCAGATTCAACTTTTGACCTTTTTATTTTGTGGAGTATTTTTTATAATGTAGTTCTTAGTATCCCCACTAACAGGTTTGAGAATACTATCACTATGTTCTGAATGGTATTCTTGTAGAGGATTTAGTAATAAACTTGTTCAGAGTAAGTAGAATATCAGTCTGTCTCCCGTAGGTGCTTATATACCCTTAATTGCCATAGTATGTGAGCATATCACAGTCTTGAACGTGTAGATCCTCATAATACCCCTCTGAGATAGGGCAGTGTTACCCCATTTTACAGATGGGGAACAGAGAGACTAAGGGCTAGGCAAACTTTTTGGCCCAAGAGCCACATCTGAATGGGGAAATTGTATGCAATGCCATGAATGTAGGGCTGGGACAGGGTGTTGGGGTGCTGGAGGGACTGTGGGGTCTGGGAGGGGGTGCAGTGTGCAGGAAGGGCTCAGGGCAAGGGGTTAGGGTGCAGGAGAGTGTGGGATGCAGGAGGGGGCTCAGGGCATGGGGTTGGGGTGCAGGAGGGGTGCAGCAGGGGTTTGGGGGCTCAAGGCAGGGGGTTGAGGTGCAGGAGGGGTGCGGCTGGGGTGTGGCAGGGGTGCGGGCACCGGTCCAGCCCCACTTACCTGGGTGGCAGCAGCGCGCAGCGGGGCTAAGGCAGGCTCCCTGCCTGCTCTGGCCCCATCCTGCTTCCAGAAGTGGCCAGCATGTCTGGCAGTGGCTCCGGGGGGTGGGGTGAGGTGGGGAAGGCGGCTCCGCCCTCACCTGCGGGTACCATCCCCGAAGCTCCCATTGGCCACGGTTTCCCATTCCGAGCCAATGGGAGCTGCAGGGGGTGGTCCTGCAGTGAAGGGCAGCGCACGGTGCCCTCTTCCCCCTCCCCCCCACTTGCCCCAGGGGCCGCAGGGACATGGTGCTGGCCGCTTCCGGGAGCGGCACAGGGCTAGGGCAGGAAGGGAGCCTGCCTTCGTCCTGCTGTGCCACGGGGCTGGCAATCCCGCTGGCCAGATTGAAAGCCCTGACGGGCCGGATCTGGCCCGCAGGCCATAGTTTGCCCTCCCCTGGGCTAGCTACATGCCTAAATCCTGTTATGGAATTGCTACTTTAGGCACCTAAATAAAAAATTTAGATTCTCAAAACCCTGTCTCAGCAGCCACCTAAAGCTGTAGGTGCTTATGTTTCCACCATTAAAGTTCCTGAGGTGTCTTAATTTCTGCTGATGGGCATATGCATAGCTGCCCTAGTTGTGATGCCACCAGGCTGCTTATCATGTTGGCTCCGGCAGTATCCTCAGAGTAAGTGTTCCCCCTCCTATCTTGCTTGCAGGCTCAATCCGCTAAGCATTCTCAGAGGCGCTGTCTAAGAACATGCCTACTAGATTGGGCCCCACACGAAACACAGTGGACTAGGGTGTGTTGGTGCTTCCCTTATGCCCTAGAGCCCAGTGGTAAGAGCATTTATCAAGGATGTGGGGCACCTGACTTCAGGAGAGAATTCATATCTGTGAATCCAGCCCAGAGTTAGCTGCCTATTCCCTTTCAGGGGCAGGGCTTGGGCCCCACCCCTCTCCTTCCATTTCCTATTGGGTAGCTTAGGCAGCTCCCTGCTCAGCATGCAAGCTTCTTTGAATCCTGTTCCTGGGTGCCTAACTTGGGGCTGAGGATTCCACTGGGCAGCAAGGCTCCTGAAATTAGACATTGCAATGCTGAGTCTAAATCCCCTTTGTGGATCTAGCATTAAACAGTTTGCCCAAGGTCACACACAGTCTGCAATGGAGCAGAGAACTGAACCTGGGTCTCTCAAGACCCAGACTAACATTCTGAACACTGGACTATCCTTCCACCTGAGGTACAACTTTCCTCTTATTCTTCAGCTCAGCTAATCAGAAGATTAAATTAGATTGACAGTAGGTTGTATCTTCTAGCAACAGCTATGCTCCAGTGAAGAAGGCTGCATTTGACCAGAAGTCCAGCCTTATCCCTACCTAAGGGAACAATCAGAAGTCTGGGTAGAATTTTCACATTGTCCTTGACATTTTCTATTCTCTGGGCCCTCTTCAGCAAGTTATTTGCAAATGTGTCTAAATTTAAGCATGAGTAGTTCCGTTGACTTCACTGGGATACTTATGCATTTAAGTACCTTGCTGAATCAGGACCTAAACAGGGTATTTACACCCAAACACAGGGTTCTGATTTGGTCCCAGACCATCCAGGGGTTTAAAAATAATCTCCACTAACAGCTTGGTTTCATGTTCATGGAAGCAATACATGGATTTGACCATGTATGTTTACATTTGTCTGCCCCATTTTGCTGGGAGGTAGCTGAATTCTACACAAGCTGGATGTAGTTGATGTTATGTGGGAACCCAGGTACTATGCTGCATCATTAGGGTCTCAAGGCTATGGATAACTTCAACAAAAATCAGGTATATTGTCCTCAATAGTTAATGCAAACACAGCCTCTGCTCAGTCCTCGTATTGTCTCCCACTCGCAACAAGCACAGCTACTGTCTTGTTTGTTTGAATCAAAGCTGCTTCACTTTCATCCAGATCTGTACTACTGTCAAAGACAGGGAGAGTAATGAGACTGTAGAATCTGGGTGTCGTAGATCTAAGTAGGGTTGCCAATTTTGGTTGGCCATATTCCTGAAGGTTTCATCACACCACATAATCTTTAATTAAAAATTAACCTTTATTTCCTGGAGACTCCAGGGCAATCCTGGAGGGTTGGCAGCCATAGATCTAAGGGTCATCAGCATGTTGACAATGCTGTAGCCCAAAATTTTCTCTGCCTCCCTTAGTGGCTTTACATACTTTTAAACAGGAGGAGGTCAGGTGGGATCCTGAGGGACCTGCACATTCTGGTGCCTTTGTGGAGGAGCAGCAGTTGTCCAACAGTATGCTCTGAAGGAAAGGAGCAAATCTACAGACGAGCCATTCCAACCAGCCATCCAGGAGGAGGTGGCATTTAGCAACAGCTATAAAATTCTTGTTCTCTCTTACTTCTGCCTTGGTTTTTTGCAGTTTGAAGAAAATTATCTGGTCTTTAGTTTCAGAAGGTTACTAACCCTTTTATAAAAATGAATTTGACCATGGATAAAACCAAAAAATATTCTTGATTTTTGCTTTGAAGAATTTCATTCATTTTATAATTCACAACTTTAAATTTCTGTAACATTGAAACCAGTTACACAAAATGTGGAACTGTTCCTTCATGCAAGAGAGTCAGTAACTGCAAAACCATCTCCTGATAATACTCTCCTTCCAACCATGAAATTTAGAACGATCTCAGACTTTCTGTTGGTATGTTTTTACTAATCAAATGCAGAAGTTGATAAATGCTCAAATCCCCACTTCACTTTTAGTCTACTTAATGCTAATTAAAAAGAATCATGACAAATGGAGGATTAGTTCTTGAGCCAGAGTGGGGATTATTAGGTTTTTAAAAGAAATAGCTTGGAAAGGTTCATTGTTTAATAAAGAAATATGTGACATTCTAAAGCACCTTAGCCCATATGATACTGATTATAGTATGTGTTTCTTTAAGATGACATTTCTTTCCATTAAGAATGTTGGCTTCACAGAGTTAGCCAATAGCTGCTCCAGTGTTTTGTTTTAAACTCTGAGAAATTGATAGGGGGAATTCCATGTCATAAGTTCTGCATGGTCAAGCAGCATAGATTTTGTTGCAATGACAGACATTTTTGTCTTGTTCCTAAAATTCTTCTTGAGTTGGAAAGGAAAAAAGAGCCATTTGTATGACAAACTTTTTCTTATAATCTTTTTTGCTGAGATATAAAGAATGTGAAGTACTTCTTCAGGTAAATTCAAACTTAGCTATAGGGGTGTCAGCTTTTATTTTTCTACTTCCACAGCTGCTCTCATTTTTAGAACACTTATAATGTTTTTGAGATTGCATTTCTTGGGCAGTTTTGGGTGTACATGTATTGTGAAATACTGAAAACCCAAATCTGAATTAACTAAGTGAGATTTGTAAATTCATTATTTTTCCAGCAATGTTTACCTTTCTTAAATCTATTGGGTTTTATTTTCCCTAGCTAAAATACTGCCTGAAGTATTCTAAAATGCATGATAATTATAAACTGTCTGTATAACCACTGCCATTGAGGATGGTATTCAGTTGGGTGTGTGGAACAAATAAATGTCAAGTCTTTTAGAATATAATTGCTATTTTCCCCTTGTATGCAAAAGCACAATTAATAGCTTTTGTCTGCCAAGCTGCATCTAAATTGTAAAATCTTTCAACGTCATACATGCAGAAACAGAGAATCTTGCCAATTGTGTAAATAATAATTACTTATTTATCTGTCTTCAACCCCTTACTAAACATCCTCATGACATCCTGGGAGATAAGGGAGTACAGTAACTCCTCGCTTAACATTGTAGTTATGTTACTGAAAAATGCTACTTTAAGTGAAACGATGTTCAGCGAATCCAATTCCCCATAAGAATTAATGTAAATGGGGGGGTTAGATTCTAGGGAAATGTTTTTCACCAGACAAAAGACTATAAAATATTATACATATACACAGTATAAGTTTTAAACAATTTAATACTGTACACAGCAATGATGATTGTGAAGCTTGGTTGAGGTCATGGAGTCAGAGGGTGGAATATTTCCCAGGGAATGCCTTGCTGATAAATGTTGAACTGACAGTTGGCTGAGCGCTCAAGGGTTAACACGTTATTAATAGGTTTCAGAGTGGTAGCCGTGTTAGTCTGTATCAGCAAAAACTAGGAGAACTTGTGGCATCTTAGAGACTAACAAATTGATTTGAGCATAAGCTTTCGTGTGCTAAAACCCAGTTCATCAGATGCATGGAGTGGAAAATACAGTAGGCAGATATATATACACAGTACATGAAAAGATGGGAGTTGCTTCAAGAACTATAACATTCAAAAACCAGTTGGAGAATACTTCAGTCTCCTTGGACACTCAATAACAGACTTAAAAGTGGCAATTCTTCAACAACAAAAATTCAAAAACAGACTCCAGTGAGAAACTGCAGAACTGGAATTAATTTGCAAACCGGACACCATCAAATTAGACCTGAATAAAGACTGGGAGTGGATGGGTCACTACAAAAACGAAAAACTAATTTCCCCCTACTGTTACTCATGCCTTCTTGTCAACTGTTTGAAATGGGCCACCCTGAATATCAGTACAAAAGTGATTTTTCCTCCTGTTGATAATAGCCCACTTCCACTTTAATTGTCTCATTAGAACTGACCCCCCACTTGGTAAGGTAACTCCCATCTTTTCATGTATTGTGGATATATATCTGCTGACTGTATTTTCCACTCCATGCATCTGATGAACTGGGTTTTAGCCCACAAAAGCTTATGCCCAAATAAATTTGTTAGTCTCTAAGGTGCCACAAATACTCCTTGTTGTTTTTATTGTTGTTAATGTAGCCTCTCACGCTACAAAGCAGCATGAATGGAGAGAGGAGACAATAGACACATGGCAGTGGCTGCAAACGTTCCGTGTAGAAACTGAACGTGATGAACCCAAGCTATCCCACTGGAGTGCACCACTCCCTCCACTTTACAGAGTGCCGGAGGGGCGGCAGCGGCCGTGCATGTGTGTGTGAGTGAGAGACCGTGTGTGTGTGAGAGACGCGCATTGCCCCTTTACGCTGACCCCGCTCCAAGTACACTGCCTTTTTAAGTAGATCAGCAAGTTGAGACAACAGCTGCTGCCAGCAAGCTCCCTCCGTCCTGAGCCCTGTCCTGTTCCTCCCCCCACCCCCGCTCTGTGGAGATGGGGTACAGGAGTGGGGAGAGGGGGATACCCTAACATCAGCACCCCTCCTCCCCCCACCCCCTGCACAGCAAGCAGGAGGCTCCCAGGAGCAGCTCCAAGGCAGAGGGCAGGAGCAGCACATGGCAGTGGGGAGTGGAACACCTGAACTGCCCAGCAATTGATAGCCTGCTGGGCGGCTGCCACACAGGGAACTTAGGGTAGCTGATAAGGGGGCTGCCGGTCCATCTTTGTTCCAAGCCCTCCCACCAGTTAGCTCCAATGGGCTGTTCTTCCTGCAAGCAGTGGACAAAGCAGGCGGCTGCCAAACAATGTTATAAGGGAGCATTGCACAACTTTAAACAAGCATGTTCTCTAATTGATCAGTGACGTAACAACAAAACAACGCTAACCGGGATGACGTTAAGTGAGGAGTTACTCTATAATTCCCATTTCACAGATGGCCAAACTGAGGCACAGAATGACTTGCTGCTCAAGGTTGCAGCTGGAGTATAAATCAAAATGAGGATTAGAACACAGTACTGCCCCAAATCACGATTTTTCATGTAAGTCTTTGTGATAGTGGTGTTTTTTTTCTTAAGGCCCGAGCTGTTAGTCTTGTTGATTTACATGAGGATCTCAATTTTTTTTTGGTAAATTTTCAAGCCCTCATGGTTGCAGAAAAGCTTGAAAACATGACCTGAGTGCACTCTAAATGCTCTTCAACTGGAGGACAAATAAAAATGAAAATGTATTATTATTTTGAATTTTTAGTTTTCTAAAAAAAAATCAAGTCTCATGATTTTATGGGCTTGATTCATGATTTTTTTTTTTTTTTTTAATACTTCAGGTTGGCAGTGCTGAACACATGAGTATGTGAACTCCTGGTCCAGTATTCAGACAATTTCCCTTTTATTTTGCTGAAAACCTGTAGACTTATTAATAGAAAACCTATTAAAGTCACGCTCTCCTTTCAAATCCTTCCCAACAATTTTAAATAGTTTCAACAAAATAGCTTCAGTAAAATACATTAACTCACCAATTTCTTTTACTCCGTGCCATTTTAAAAGCACTTTGTTCTTCCAGGTTCTGTGCTTTCTCTGTGAAATGCCAGCACCGCTCTTAAATGTCCAGAACTGAGAGTTGCCATTTGTAAGTAAGACATAGGACATTTTATTCAACATTTCCCCAAAAAGGCACTTTTTGGGAGGGGACTAGATGTTGGTTTAAAAATCTGAATTGTTCTGTTTTGGTTTTGCGGTTGGGGTTCGGTGATGGGGAAAATATTAGGCCTGGTCTATACTACCCGCCTGAATCGGCGGGTAGAAATCGACCTCTCGGGGATCGATTTATCGCGTCCCGTCGGGACGCGACAATCGATCCCCGAATCGGCGCTCTAACTCCACCAGCGGAGGTGGTAGTAAGCGCCGCCGACAAAAAGCGGCAGAAGTCGATTTTGCCGCCGTCCTCACAACGGGGTAAGTCGGCTGTAATACGTCGAATTCAGCTACGCTATTCACGTAGCTGAATTTGCGTATCTTAAATCGACTCCCCGCTGTAGTGTAGATGTACCCTTAGAAACAGAAAATTAAGTATAGTGTTCAAGAGACTTAGTGAGACTTGGTGCAGGTAGGAGCCGGGCTTGCAGGGAAGGAATGTCTTCAAACTGCGCACATAATTCATCTCAGACCTGAATGCTATGCACTGCTGATTGGAGCCTGCTAATCATTCCAGATTTTGATCTTCTGATGTGACCATGTATCCCGTAGGTGCTAGTCGCAGATGATCAGTTTATACTTGTGTCCTAAAAAAGATGTAAGGTTTCCAGAAATAGGTGGCTTGGGGTCTGAAAGGTCTGTGCTGTCTAGAAGAATACTGTGGTCTGCGACTAGAACTACAACAGCTGAGAGTCTATTTCCAAACTATTCTGGAAGGGCCTACTTAACTGAAGGAGCTTCATTCAGACGAAAAGAAACGCTCTTTTCAGGGAGAGTGAGCTGACTGCTCTGTATGTTGTTGCCAATAAAGTTGTTGGATGCATTGGTTGGCTTGTTGGATTAAACAGCTAATTTAAGTTCCCAAGCAGTTTTGTTTCTGTTCAGTCTTCTGATTTGTTGTTTTTTTTTCAGGGCATAAAACACTGTTCTACAGCCAAAATGCTTCTGAAATAAATGTAGTCAAACTTTACTAATTCTGGGTCACTGAGAGCAAAAATGATGCTTAAAATTGTTGATTGGCTCTAGTTTTCAAGATATGCTATTGGGTCAGTATATACGACCCTTGACTTGGGAATGGCAGAGGATAAGATCCTTGGGAATGGCAGATCTCAATTTAAACCAGAAATGACTAAAATACATCTTTGACTGGATCTATGAATAAATCTATGGCTGGGTTTGGACAGTACTTTTTTTTTTAGGCAAAACAATGAATGATGCAATCTGAAGCTGGTATTGCGTCATACATGATATGAATTGCATCATGTTATTCCTAGAAGTCATGGATGATGCAATCATAATGAAGCTTACATCACTCTGCTGAACAAATTGCCCTATATCAGCTCTAGAAATCATACAGTGTCGTGCTCTCTTATTTGTCAGTGTTTGATTTTGCAAAGGGACGCATTTCTGTTTAGCCAAAGTGAGCAGAGATGCCTTGTACTTGTGTGAACAGTGCAGATAACTTCTGCTATGTTTGTGGTGAAGTGACTTTTGCATCACAAAAGCGCAGTATAACCACTATGGTTAAGAAAGCCTATCGCCTTTATTTTGGCTGCAAAATTGGAGATCAGGACAAGAAGTGGGCCCCACACATATGCTACAACACTTGTGCAACAAATCTTCGCCAGTGGTTGAACAGGAAAAGGAAATCTACGCCTTTTGCAGTGCCAATGATTTGGAGAGAGCCAACAGATCATACCAGCAATTGTTACTTCTGCATGGTGCCTCCAGTTGGGAAAGGTGTGTCAAAGAAGAAAAAGTGGACTGTGCATTATCCAAACATTCCATCAGCTATACGCCCAGTACCCCACGGAGAAGGACTGCCGATTCCTGATGCACCAGAATCATTCTCACTGGAGTCAGACGAGGAAGAGGATGAAACTTCTGGTCCTGAACCATCAATGTCACCAGACCCACATTTTCTCCCATCCTCCTCCTCTGAACCACACCTCATAACACAAGGTGAACTGAATGACCTTGTCAGGGATTTGGAACTACCCAAGAGTAAGGCAGAGCTGTTGGGCTCCAGACTACAGCAGTGGAATCTCCTGGCAGGTGATGTTAGGGTTTCCATGTTCCGTGACCGTCAAAAGGATCTTGTCCCATTCTTCTTCATGGAAGGTGATCTTGTAGCCTGCAACAACATCGATGGTGTGATGGCAGCCCTCAGCATCGTTCACGATTCAGATGAGTGGAGACTGTTCATTGATTCATCGAAGACGAGTCTTAAAGCTGTTTTACTGCATAATGTTTTGCCATCAATTCCAGTTGGTCATGCAGTCCATATGAAGGAAACCTATGACAACATGAAACAACTTTTGAGGTGCATAAACTATGACTAACATCAGTGGCAGCTTTGTGGCAATTTGAAGGTTGTTGCTCTCTTGCTTGATCTGCAGACTGGATACACAAAGTACTGCTGTTTTCTCTGTGAATGGGATAGTCATGCAAGAGATTCCCACTACATCAAGAAAGATTGGCCATTCCGACAGTCATTGGAGCCTGGGAGGAAAAGTGTTCAGCATCCACCACTTGTTGAATCAAGGAAGATTTTGTTACCACCCTTCCACATCAAGCTGGGTCTGATGAAGAACTTTGTCAAGGCCATTGACAAAACACAAGCAGCTTTCAAGTACCTTGGTGGAAAATTTCCAAGGTTAAGTGAAGCTAAGATAAAGGAAGGTGTCTTTGTTGGTCCTCAGATTCGTGAACTTCTTCGAGATGATGCATTTGACCATGCACTGCGTGGCAAGGAAAAGACGGCATGGAAAGCCTTCCAGTTAGTGGCAATAAATTTTCTCGGAAACAACAAGGCAGACAACTACAGGTTGGTGGTGGAAAACCTCCTCAAGGTATACAAAAGCCTTGGTTGCAACATGTCACTAAAGATACATTTTTTGCACTCACATCTAGATTTTTTTTCCACCGAACTGCGGAGCAGTGAGCGACGAGCACGGCGAGCGATTTCACCAGGACATTGCAACAATGTTATCAGGGCAAATGGAGCCCATCAATGCTTGCAGACTATTGCTGGTCAGTGACAAGAGATGCTCCATTTAATGAATACAAGAGACAAGCCAAGAAGCACCGAGTAGACACTGATTAGGACTAAACTATGTACAGAATAGTTTTTTGCCTTTTGTTTCATAATAAATTTTATTTATATAACCCTTTTGCTGATTTTTAAAGTGTTACATAAACAGGACAGGTGAAATATTATCATGTAAAGCAACCATAAACACATGAAAAGACCTAGGTTTACAATTTATGATTAAAACTCTACTATCTATACAATATACATAGACATAAAATGTAAACGCTTAAATATCTTAGAAACAGTAGCCAATCAGTTGTTTTAATTGTCTTATTTGAATTCAGCACATCCACAATACATAATAAATAGCATATTTTATCTCTGAAGCAGACGATTTCTCAAAAATTGTAGACCAGTGAAATTAATACCTATTGGAGAACATTATCCAAAAGCTATCTTTTCAAATGGGGGAATATAAGAGTGTGTTTCTTTTTCTTTTGTGGCTACAGAACTAAGTTCTGTTACTGAGCAATTATTTATTTTGCTTTAAATAGTAAATACACCTATGCAAGGATGTAGGATCTCTAACACCTAATTAATACTACAGCAGAACCCTACCATCATTAAAATAATTATTCAGAAATGAACTCTGTCAGCCTGTCACCTACAAAAAATAGCTCCTTTCTCTGTAGGTCTTCATATGTCATAACCAACACATTAAATTCCCCTCAGAAGCCCTTGGGCAGCCAGTGCAGATCCAAAGCACTGGTATTATGATGCTTGCGGATACCCTGCTCAAGAAGCAAGCCATTGTCTTCTGCACCGGTTTCAGTCTCCAAATGGTTTAGATTAAATGTTGCATCTTGTGATACAATATTACACAAATTATTCCTTTTGTTGTAAATATAGAGACAGTATTCCTTTCAAATGGTGGCAGCATATCCTAGTCGATAGACTACTAGACTAAAACACAGCAGACCTAGTTTGTAGTCCCAGCTCTGCCACTGGCCTGCTTCGTGACGTTGGGCTAGTCACTTTCCCTCCCTGTGCCTGAATTTCCAGATCTGTAAAATGGGGATAATGATGCTGACCTCCTTTGTAAAGTGCTTTGAGATCTACTGATGAAAAACAGTACAGGTATTATTATTTTATTTTATTAGAGAGATGGCCAAAATAAAGACAAATCTCTGCAAACTGTTGACAGTCGAGCATATTAAATACATTGTTTTTGTCTGTTACCTTTGTTTATATTTCATCACAGATATTTTTTAATCATTATACAAATTTTAAAAACTTAGGAAAGTGATGTACAGTATGTTGCTGCTGTGTATAACTAATGCTAGAAATTTTCAAAGCCAATTGGGGATTTAGCTACGCAACTCCCATTAAAAGTAGAAGTATCAACATTATTACCCAAACTGTAGTTTGGCTAGGAAACATGGATTAACATGATTGCTCTTGTGAGTTAGACCTACCACACTGATCCCTCTTCAGATCCCTTTGGTGGCTTCCTCTCTACCTCTGAATTAAATTTAAGTCCCAAAGCATGATGTCCTTGTTTTCAAGATCCCACATAGTTTGGCTTTTGTCATTTCATTTCCCCTTTGTTCTGTCCTAGCAGCATGCCTCGCTGTTGTCGAGTTTCCACATGACCTAACCTTTACCCAGACCTTGTTAGCAGTGCTTTCTGTCTTCCCAGTTGCTCTAAAACTCCTTTCTATCATGGACCTTCGTCCTCTTGGTTAAAAAAAATAAGAGGAGTAGCATTTTTAAAAAATCTTGTGGAACCTCCAAGATCTATGCATTACTGATAGGAGTAACCACATGGCTGTAGGCAGTAAGCATTCATCCTCCCTTATCCATTTAGTCCATGTACTTGTTACCCTTACTCTTATTGATTGTATGAAAGTAAATTTTAATCTCTTCCATACAAGGATTTCATCTTTCATTTTTCCATTAAGTACCATGGCACCATATACCAATTACAGCAAGAATGTTCATGACTAGTGATAAGACCTCCGTTCTGCATCACACCTGAAGTTTAATACTGAGATCTACGCTGTATTTTGATACAGTACTGACTCAAAGGAGAGAATTATACCTACTATATTACCAACAATACAGGAAAAATTGTGGGAAATTAGAGGTTTATCTTCTAAGTACTTGTCTAATCCAACGCTGTTGAGTTTGGGATTTGATTATTTGAGTTATCACTTCTTCTAGAGCATAATTACAAAACTTGTGTTGCTTCTTTGCAGACTTGCTCAAGTCTTCATTTAATTTTAGAGGGCCAAAGTTGTTAACAGAAAGAATAAACTTCAGTAAGTGTCAAGTTTCTTTCTAACTTTGCTGGTCTCATTTTTTTTCTATTCTTGAATTCTGTTACAGTGAATGTTACATTCTTGCCTCCAACCTAGAAGAAATTAAATTAGGCAATTCCTAAAAAGATGAGTATGTAATTAGAGATTAATAAAGGATTAAGGGTAGCCAAAAACGTAGAGACTTGCAGCAGTCCATGCTTGACTATGTGGCTGGGATGGCGTGACACAAAGAAGTTAATTTCAGAAATATGATTTCGAACTGTGAAATGAACATCTCTTTAATAAAAAATGAAGCAATATTTATTGAACAATTTTTCATTTCCATGCAACCCAAGCATCTAGATATTTTCTTTACATGGTTTACTTTTGTTACTAATTTTTCTCAAATTCTGTGTGTTCATATAGAAATATATATGAGCCTGGTGTTATGGGGGGGGGGGACTTTCTTGAGGACTCTGGAGGAGGGTGGCCCTTGGGTGACCTTTTCATAATTTAGCATTTTTTGCCTCTCGCGTATACCATGAAATTTACTTAAAAAAAAAAAAAGATAGTTCTATTTATGAGAGATCAGCCTGTAAAGCAGTGGTCCCCAAACTTTTCAGGGTCGTACCCCCTCCACCGCTGTCCGCGCATCCCCTCACCAGGAACAGGGTCCCAGCTCCTGGGGGGGGCAGACACGGACAGAGGTAAGGGGAGCAGAAGCTGTGGGCTGTGACTGAGAATGGAGCCACAGCCAGTGGCCTAGACTGGGGGCGGGGCCGGGTGCGGAGCCACTGCCAGGTCGGGGATCGAAGCTGGGGGCGGGGCTGGGGATGAGGCCAGAGCAGGGTGGGACTGGATGGTGCACCCTCCCAGTGCCCCTCCCGAACGTTCCCACAGTTTAGGGACCTTTGCTGTAAAACTTCTACAGGTCCAAGATTTAATAAAGCCCATCCTGGGGCTCAGCCTAATGTAACCTGGGGGAGGAATTCCACACTTGTGGGAAAAGAAACAAACATGTACTATTTTTCTTCATTTATTTTAAGGAGAGACAGGAGGGCAGGCAAAAAGCAGCTGTTTAGAATGTTAGGATCTCTTTCAAAGGAGATGGGTTGGGGCAGAAAGGGCAGGTGAGGCCGTCAAAATGCATGAGAAATGCATTTATCAAATGGCCTATAAAGTTATGATTAATAGTTGTATGGCATGCAAAAGAACATGGGAGATGTGGTATAAATGACACGGCCCTTACCCAAAGTGTGCAATCTAAATTT